>NW_007728400.1:234922-236383 GCF_000696425.1 Galeopterus variegatus
TTTTTCTCTTTTTGTTACACAGAAGATTGTATCCTTTATATACTGTTTTAAACCTTGATTTTTCACTTAACAATATTTCCTAGAGAATACTCCATTCATTACACATTTTTGTCATTATTTTTTTGTTTAATCATGAACATATATTGTTCCAGATAAAATTTAGAAAGTGTTTATCAATCCTGGCTGCATGAAACTCATCAGTCTTCTATAAATGATGGTAAAGCCATTTCGGCCATGTCGTCTCAATGTTGGTCTATGCATGGTTTAAGTAACCCACTGACATGTTGGCATCAGTAGGCACAGTACTGGGGTTGTGGTAATAGAAAGACATCTTTCATCTTGCCAACGTGTGATTTATACTACCATTTCCTTAGCCAAAGTTTTCCCAGATGTTGGTTGCAACCCATTAGTGGATCATGAAATCAGTTACGCAGGTTGGGAAATGCATTTTTTTAATGTAATATAATGGCATATAATAGAATACAAACTACTAGAGTGCATGTGGTAAAGATAATTTTCTGCAATTTTGTTTCAAGTATATGCAAACAAATACACATATACTACCCTTCACACACACAACTCCCTCCTGTCCCACATATGTGGTGTATGTGTGTATATGTCGTTGCAATGTCAAATACATTTGTTGTTAGTAGAAGTCTAAAAGATTGACAAAACACATATCTAAGCTATTTGGCAAAAGTATCAAGAAATCGTTTCATTTGCTAGCCTAAGTGGTACTGGTGAATGATAAGATCTTCTTCTGCAGGAGTATGTATTAATATGTCTATATTTAAGCTTTAAAAAATACTTATTTGATTAACAAATATTGTACACATGTACTAACAATCAACTCTGCATCCTATAAGTATGTATAATCAATTATGTTGCAATAAAAATAAACAGAAATACATGTACAGAATTGTCTGTCCTACATAAGTATGGAAACGGAAGAATTTCCTATCTCTTGTATAGTCAGCAAAAAAATGTATATATAGTTTTCTCTTTAGTATTTCAGCATCTTCAGAAATATATCTTCAAAAGCACAGGGCTGGCTGTTTAGCTCAGCTAGTTAGAGCATGGTACTGAGAACACCAAAGTCCAGGGTTAGATCTGTGTACTGGCCAGCCACACAAAAAATGTGTATATATATATAATATAGATAGGTGTGTGTGTGTGTGTGTGTGTGTGTATATATATATATATATATACATACATACATAGGTATATGTGTGTATATGTATATATTCACAAGTACAAACTTTGTGTAGAAACAAATGTAGGAATCTATTTCTGGAAATATACAAAATAAGATGTCTAGTTATATAGAATTAAATAATCTGGCTATACTAGCATTTTTGCTTTTGTGTGTTCATATTAAATAAATATATAGACCTCAAAGCAACACTTTCAATTATATTACACCTGAAATGTTGTTGGCAACACAAACTATATTACTGAATG
>NW_007728400.1:236678-244362 GCF_000696425.1 Galeopterus variegatus
ACATACATACATAGGTATATGTGTGTATATGTATATATTCACAAGTACAAACTTTGTGTAGAAACAAATGTAGGAATCTATTTCTGGAAATATACAAAATAAGATGTCTAGTTATATAGAATTAAATAATCTGGCTATACTAGCATTTTTGCTTTTGTGTGTTCATATTAAATAAATATATAGACCTCAAAGCAACACTTTCAATTATATTACACCTGAAATGTTGTTGGCAACACAAACTATATTACTGAATGTTTATGATTTGCTCAAAGTGAACTGACTATTTTAGATTCTAATAATCTTAAAAATTAATTTAGGGTTGGCTGGTTAGCTCAGTTGGTTAGAGCGCAGTGCAGTGTTATAACACCAAGATCAAGGATTTGGAATGCCATACTGGCCAGGCACCAAACAAACAAAACAAAACAAAAACACTTAATTTAAATTTCTAGGAATATCTGACTCTGGAATGTTTGCCATAAATAAAACCCCCCCCCCCAAAAAAAAAAAAAACTATTACTCATCAATATTAACACATAACTGTATTTTAATGTTGAAATTTGAAATCTTGCTAGATACTATTGAATTAAATAAATATATATGTGGATGCAATGCATTTCATAATTCCTAAATGAAGATCCCTGCTTCAAAAGTGAGTAGCACATTTTTCGCACTTAAAGCTTATCATGGATAGAAGGTTTAGCACAATTTGCTTATCTTCTCTATATTTTTTTATCTCCAAAGCATTTTATCCTATTGAAATTTCTCTTCAAGTTCCGAATTAATGTGTGTACATATAAAAATTTTTATAAATTAGTTTTGATACTGTATTTATTAATCATATTAATTCAAAGACACATTTTGTCTGCAAAACAAAGCAGAGGGTTGCATATCTACTTTTAAAGTATATCTGTGTTGAGAATCACACAAACTAACTTTCTTAACTTTTCCTCTGCCTCACCCCAATCCAAATACAATCATAATCCTCCCTGTAACTTTTATGAAAGATAAAGATGCTTTTTCAGGAATTATTATTTCAAAACTTCACTCAACTTTTGTAGTTATTGCTTTTTGTTAGTTAAAATCAGAGGACAAAAATTTAAGGGTATATGTGTTTCTCAACTTAAGAACAATTGACTTAATAATAAATTTGATCTTATTTTGCCATTTACATTTCCTTTGAAATTTTAAAAGATAAATGTGCTCCAAATATGCTCTGTTAGATTATATTCTAAGTTCTGGGCAATAATAACTAGCTCTTATACTTTGAAAATTGTAGCTGGGTATTTTTTGCATGCTGTTTTTATAATTCTTTCATATTCTTTTTGGCACCGGGGTTTTTATATATCTGCGATTCCTTGACTTCTGCAAGTCCACATTTAAGGAACTAAAACATGCTACCACCTTTTGTTTGGCATTAGTTGGAATTGAGCTGAAATGTTATTCTTTTTCAAATAGCTATAATCTTTGCAATATATTTCTCTTTATTAATCACATTAATATATTTTCCAGCTTTACCAAAGTACGATTTTTTTTGTTTGACTGGTAAGGGGATTGCAACCATCGGCATGGTGTGGTCTGCACCACGCTCAGCCAGTGAGCGCACCAGCCATCCCTATATAGGATCCGAACCTGCAGCCTCGGTGCTACCAGCGCCACACTCTCCCGAATGAGCCATGGGGCCAGCCCCCAAAGTATGACTGATAAGTAAAAATTGTATATAGTTAAGGTGTCCAAATTGACGGTTTGATAAATGTATAAGGGTACTTCAAAAAGTTTATGGAAAAATGGAATTAAAAGATAACATGAATCTTTCCATGGACTTTCTGAAGACTCTCCATATACACTGTGAAATGATTACCACAATCAAGCTAATCATCATACCCATCACCTCATGTAGTTACCATTTGAGTTTGTGTGGTGGGAACACTTAAGATTTCTCTTAGCAAATTTTAATACATAATACGTTATTATTAACTGTAGTCACCACGGTGTAACTCAGGTATCCAGAGCTTATTCATTTTATAACTGCAAGTCTGTACCCTCTAACCAACATCTCCCCATCTCCCTAGACCCTGGTAACCACTTTTCTACTCTCTGTTTCTACTTTTATAGATTCCACATATAAGTGAGATCATGCAGTATTTGTCTTTCTGTGTTTGTCCTATTTCACTTAGCATAATGTCCTCCAGGGTCATCCACGTTGTTGTAAACAGCAAGAACTTTGTAACATATATCTAATTGGAAAAAACTAAACTGCACCTTGACTTATGTTAAATTACCTATGGACCTACTTTACTAAATATCTCTTTTAAATATTTCACAGATCATTCAAAATGAATGGTAACATTAATTTAATACTAATTCAACCTTAGCACTTCACGACTGTTATAAAAAACAAATTATTTCTATGGATATCAATTGTGCTTATTAATCAACTACTCTCATTGGAAACTCTTTTAATAAGATATTTTCACTAAAACTCAACAGATTAAAATTTTGCTGTGTGGCACCCTACTCCACAGTTGTGTTCCTCAAATAGCTATCCGACCCTAAGTCTTGTTAAATGTGGAGTGTGACCCACTAACATTAGAGAAACCTATGTTTGAAAGCAGGTACTATGGGCTCTCATATACTCCTTCAGAGCATCTTATCATTCAGTGGATATCCAACAAGATGCTCTGCATCCCATTGAAAAAACAAATAGGGGGAACCCTAACTACATTAATAATTTTGATAAATATCACAGTAGGGTTTTTCTTTCCTAAATGCCAACTGTTGTTGTTATCAACTTCAAAGCTGTAATTACATTATGGAAGAATATAGATTCTGACCTTTCTTGCTCAAGATTGCTGTCTGAATAGTAGCTGAAAGGGCAACTATATTCTTTAATTGTCAGAACCACAGAGCCCAGGGTATAACACTTCAACAGTTTTGTCCCAAATGTCTTTGAGTTACTGTGTTCATTTTGCGTTCATTATGCATGGCCCTTGAATATATCTGACTATCTACAAGGTGTTGATTTGCTTATATTTTGCAACAGTGCTTAATAGTGAGTTGAAAGTGGTTCAGAAAACATGGCCTTTATATTTAATGTTATTTACTAACTTCTTTAGTATTAAAGATAGAAATCAGAAGTATATTCATCTTAAGGTTCTATATAAATTGTTTAAAATAAAAAGGCACATGTTTAACAGAAATATTATCTAAATAAAATGCATATACTTATCTTCCCTTATATTTGTATTGATTTCACATCGATTTGTGTTTATGACCATGTCACCATTTGCCTGTTTTCCATTAGTCTACTGACAAGAAGAAGAGTGGACAGAGTTGGGATTTGTTAGAATATGAAAGGAAGAGATGGTAAGACTAATTAATGAAAATTCCATGGTTTTAAAAATTTTGCCAGACTTAATATTTGAAAGGTCAATAAAACTGTTGCATTAATTTTAAAAAGTGGGTTTATATTTTAATCTTTTCCTTTTTGTGTGAGTATAAATGACTGTTTTAAAGCAGTAACCTGGCATAGAACAAAGCTTGCCCACCATCTGAGACTTAGATATAAAACATGAGTCACAGTATGAGGTCACCGATTGGCTAAGTGTAAGACTCAGTTGAGTTGGATGGCCATCAGAACTGGAGCAAAGAGTAGGACAGGCATGGAAGCCTGTGTTTTTCTGTATTTTTTTTTTATTTGTTTGAGTATACAAGGTCAAGAGCAGTAGTAATAGGTTGAAACAACAGAAATCTATGTTACTGTGTTTTTGAGCTTGTCAGTATTTATTTCTACATTTAATTCCAGCTAATAGAACAGCAAACTGATAAAGCTGAATAGCCAGGAATTCAGTAAAAATGTCCTTCAGCAATAGCCACTGGTTCCTCACCTTGTCACGGCCACACTTATTAACAGAAAAGTAAAAACAAACAAACAAACAAAATCCAAAAACAACAACAACAAAAATACATGTTGAGGGCATTAGAGTGTTGATATGACATCAAATGACTAGTTGATGTCAGGAGTATGGCGGATGGAGAAATGGAACACAGGGGAGTTTTAGGGCAGTAAAACTACTCTGTATGATATTATAATGGTAGATACATGTCATTTACAAATTTTCAAAATCCACAGAATGTACAACTAAAAGAGGGAACCCTAATCTAAAGTGTAAATTTTAATTAATAATAACATATCAATATTGGCTCATCAACTGTAACAAATGTATTACACTAACACAAGATGTTACACTAACACAAGGGGTATATGGGAACTTGTACTCTGCTTCATTCTGTAAACCCGAAACTGCCCCCCCAAATATATTTAAAAAAATTTATAAAATGATGGTAGATTTGGCCTAATAATATGCTTGTTAAAAATAATTTGTCTGGGCCGAGCCCGTGGTGCACTCGGGAGAGTGCGGCGCTGGGAGCGCAGCAGCGCTCCTGCCGCAGGTTCGGATCCTATATAGGGATGGCGGGTGCAATGCGCTCGCTGGCTGAGTGCAGTGTGGCCGGTCACAAAAAGGACAAAAAAAAAATAATAATAATTTGCCAGGGCCGGCCCCATGGTTCACTCAGGAGAGTGTGGCGCTGGTAGCACCGAGGCTGTGGGTTCAGATCCTATATAGGGATGGCTGGTGTGCTCACTGGCTGAGCATGGTGTGGACAACACTGTGCTGAGGGTTGCAATCCCCTTACCGGTCAGGAAAAAAAAAAAATTGTCAGTGTGCTTTGGTTGAGTGTAACATTAAGCTTTATAAAAATCTTTAAGAGCCCCCACCTATGGGCAATATCACAGACATAATCTCAGTGCAGAGGATGTACTGACAAAATCCTCTCAGCTATATACATTTTGCTGTTATTTCTCCCAGTCAGTCAGCAAATCCTAGGAATGCTGCACTTTCAATGATCATCTTTTAGAAGGTAGATACCAGACAGTCCAAAGGCAAGCACACCACATAGCACAGTTAGCTTTCCTTCAGAAAAAAATAATGCTTCAGGGCCTGGAATTTCTTCTCTGAGTTCCACTGGTAAATTTATTCATACCAATAGATGCTCATTTAAAGATGTTAGACAATTACCCCATTACCCCAAATACTTCCTACGTTACCCCAATACCTCTACAGAAAAGAGATTCCTGACGCTAATATCCTATTGCTTTCATACATTAAAATGCAATTAAATTATTAAATTTTACTCAGAATGTGCTATTTTCTTACATTTTTAGGGATCTTGTCCATGCTACCCAATTAAATGACCAATAAATTTACAACTATTAACTGAACTCCAAGGCACCTGCCTCTTTACGTGACAGCTTTCTCTCTCTCTCTTGTTTGTACTCTCTTCCTAATCTGAAGTATACTGATTTCCCTATAGTACATTGACATAGGGGAAAAAAACCTTTTTGTTATTTATTTATTTGTTGGAATATTATAGAGTTACTAAGTGAACAAACTGGGTCTACAGACAGCAGTATGATTACATCTGTAAAATATAATGTCAAAAGTAATGTCAGCATTTTAACATAAAATTTTAAATACTCAAAGCTGTACTATATAATCTTTTGTGGAATGTTAATACATCCACATGCCAGAAGAACAGAAGCACAGGAATGAGAATAATAAAGTTTCAGAGGAGTGATTACCTCTGGGAAGGGAGGATGAAGAATGATGACTGGGGTGCATCTTAAGCAAATATGACAAATTTTTGTTACATTTCATATTGGGGTGGAAGGGAACACTGTTTTTTGGTTTTTGCCCTTTACTATACGTTTGAAGCTTTTGTTTTTAGTTTAAAGAAGTTAAAAATGCAGTAGTGACCACACCCCAAAAGGAATGGATTATATCCAAACAAATTTAGTTTGGATTCCTGCTTTTCTACTAATTTAGTTGCATGATGTGGGAGATATTTACTTACTCTCTCGGATTGTGTAAGTGAGAATTTCTCTCTGTCATTCTCTTCTTTTCTGTCCCTCTTGCTCAAAACGCACTCTCCCTCTCTGTGCCTAAAGCACAGTATAAGTCATTAATAAACATATTATCTCCACCATATCATGCCCTTCAACTAATGGGGTCAGTCCTACTCATTCTTGAACTTTTCTAATATTTGACACCTCCCACCACTTCCGAAGTCATTAATAAACATATTATCTCCACCATATCATGCCCTTCAACTAATGGGGTCAGTCCTCCTCATTCTTGAACTTTTCTAATATTTGACACCTCCCACCACTTCCGGCTTCCTTGAACTGTTGTCCCAATCGGATATCTTTCTCTCCTAGAGTTTTATACTAATCTTTCTGACTGCTCTTTCTCAGTCTTCTGCTAAGATGACTGTTTCTCCAACCGTTTCTTAAATATCGATGTCCCCATGGTTTCTTCTGCTGCTCCTCTTCTCTTTCTATATTTTTCTTGGTCGAGTTCATCTCTTCCAATTGCTCTAACTACTACTTTGGTTTCTTACAAATATCACAAACATTCAAACTACACAGGTAAAAACTCAATTCTCCTTTTCAAACCAGTTCTTCCTGTGAACAGGTATTCCCTGTCCTTTTGAGTATCATCCATATAGTCTCGTACTCAACTTCTTGCTCTTCATTATCCCCACGTGCATTTCCCCAATCATATGCCTTCTTATATTTCAAATGACTTTTCCTCCTTTTTCCTTTCCATCCCCATTTCCACTGACTTGGCTTCCATCCCTTATTCTTTCTCTTGGATTATTTCAAAAATTTCCTCCCTGATTTTTCCACCTGTTTTACTACTCCTAATTTGCATACTATGTTGCCAGCAAGCTATGCTTTCTACAATACATAAATGCCGATACCACAGCCCTTCACATATTTTTAGAGGCTCTCAGGAGACTTTAAGAAAAAGCCCATCTTTGGCATAGCACGTGTGATTCTGTCAACCTCCCTGGACTCACATATGTCCTCTCTACCTCACTCGATTGTGGACCTGCATTCAGCATGCTCGCTCTGCCACACTGACGTCAGTCATATCTTTACATGTTTGACTCACATATGGGATTTCTTCTAGAATAGCAATCCTATCTTTCTATCTTTCCATCTCTATGGCCTAGCACATTATTGGTATCTAGCCAGCACACAAACACTTGTTGAATGAATGAAGCACAGCACAGTGTTTATACACTCGTTATATTAGAAATATTTATGTTTGTTTGTACTCTGGTAAATGAGCTCCTTTAGTTAAGAAATTATACTATTCATTTTTTTACCCCACATTTCCTATAGAGTGCTGTGCAGATAGAAGTTTTGACATAAATATCTGATGGATAAATAAACACTACTTCTACCAGGTAGAAAAACCTAAGGTATCACTCTTGAATCACAAATGACTCCCTCCATAAAAACAGATCCTCTACTAAAGGGCCCATAAAAATACATGAAGTTCAATTTAAAAAAAAGTGAGAGGAAATAATTGGGAAAAAAAAGAATAATCTGAGATCATCAACATAAATATTGATATCTAACTGATTCTGCTAGAGATAATCACAGCTACCTCTGAAATTTATGGTACATTTTGGTGCTGATGATATTGAGACTTGACAGTTTTGCTGTAAATACTAGAAATCCTACAAGGTATGAGGGAAAAGTATTGGTTTCAGAGATAGAGTCACTTGAATTTTTATCTTTTTCTGGCTTTTTTTTTTTTTTTTTTGTCTTTTT
>NW_007728400.1:245362-256671 GCF_000696425.1 Galeopterus variegatus
CTTTTTCCATGTCCGGCAACAGATTGCAACCCTCAGTGTCGCCCCCGTACCGGACCGGGACCGGCAATGGGATCGCAACCCTCGGTGTTGCTCCCGCGCCTCGCTCAGCCAGTGAGCGGGAACCGGTCTGTATGTGGGATCCAAACCCTCGGCGGGAGCGCCACCGCACTTCCCAAGCGGTGCACTATCGCTGTGCGCCACCGGGCCGGCCCTTCTGGCATTTTTTTAGCTGTTTAGCATTGTACATGTTAATTAACATTTCTAAAACACAATTTTATCATTTATCAAATGTTAGTAAAAATAGCAGTGATCATTTATCGAAGGCTTATATATGTCAGGCACTGTGCTAATATTTAGCATGAATTACTGAAAATACACATCTATGACAGGTGTTATATTATGCTGTTATACAATATTAGATTAATATCTATTATAGTATAATGTTACTGAATAGATTGTGAGAATTAGGTTATAAATATTACATTGCATTGTTATATATATAACATTTTTACTGACTGTTTTATAGATGAGGAAAAGGAGTCACATGAAAATTTATAGAGCTTACCAAATCTAAAAGAGCTAGTAATCACAGAATGAATTTTCAAGACAGAAAGCCACCTATCCTGTCCACACTCTAAAACCCTGTGCTCTGTGATGTCTATCATGACTGCAGACATCAGAAGGATTAGTATGAACACGAGACAATGTGTAGCAGATGCTTGGTGCTTAGTAATATTTAGAAAATTAAAACAATAATAATAATATAAATACAACACATATGTCCTTCCTTGACTGGGAGGGCTCTGAGGTTAGAGGCAGCCAAGCACATCTTTGTCTTCTCTCACAGTATCTAGAAACATTCTCTGTCCATTTTAGTTACTCAACAAATATTTTGTGAATGACTCATCTTATGAATAAGTCCTGCAATTACTTAATTTTACTTCCTCATAAATAATGCCAAACAAATGGTCTGTCACTTAATTCATTTCATCATAATGTAAACACGATGCCATACATTTGAGGATGCCATACATCCTCCTGACAGTAGTTGGTAAGAGTAAGGGATGGATCAGTATTGTGACTTTTTCGTCTGAATGAAATTTCAAACTTTATATAACGGAGTTCAGGGAAAGACTCCCCTGCCCCCTCTAAGGAACCACAAGAATCTTAAAGATGTGACTTAATAAGTCACTATAAAAATTTTAAGAAATCTATCATTTTAAACCTAAACTAATTTCAAAATTTTAGTGAAATGGTCATTTTCTCTTGGCTTTTCAAAAATCAATTTTATTGAGAAATAATTTACATACAACATAATTTCCACTTTTAAATTCGTGGTCTTTTCTAAATTTATGCACCCATGTAACTATCATCACAATCAAAGTATAGAACATATCCATCACCTCAAATTGTTTCTTTTGCCCATTCCCCATGTAACTATCATCACAATCAAAGTATAGAACATATCCATCACCTCAAATTGTTTCTTTTGCCCATTCCCAGTCAATTTCCACAATCCACATCCTCAAGCAACTACTGAATTGCTTTCTCTCAATCGAGATTATATTTGTTTTTTCCTAGGGTTTCATGTAAATAAAATTGTACAGTACGTATTCTTTTTAGTTTACTTCACTCAGATCAATGTTTTTGAGATCCAACCACGTCATTGTGGATATCAACAGTTCATTATTTTTATGTTGCTCAGCAAAGATCCACCGTGTGTGTATGCTACAATTTGTTTATCTGTTCACCTTTGATGGACTTTTGGGTTGCTCCCAGTTATTGTCTAATAAAGAACATTTGCATACAAGTAATTGTGTGGAAATATGTTTTTATATTTCTTGAGTAACACTTGACAGGGGAATTTATGCATCATATTGTAAATGTATATGTTGTTTACAAGAATCTCTGAACTGTTTTTGCAAAATGGTTGAACCCCATTTTACACTCTCATCCATGATACATGAGAATTCCAGTTGCATGACATCCTCTCTAATACTTGTTTTTGTTGTTCTTTAAATTTTATCCATTGTGGTGGCTGTTCCTCTTAACAAAGGTTAGGATTTTATAACATAGCTACATATTCATCGCATAGATTATCATTATAGTTTTTAATTAAATTATGGGCCTCAATTTACAATAGGTTGAGACCATTTTCAAAAAAGAGAAACAATAGAAAAAAATACTTGAGTGTGTCATATGTAATTAGGCATGCATTCATAATGGGAGTAGTATCATGCCTACAGGGTAAAAACTGAGTATAAGGTGGGACAAAATCTTGATATTACAATGGTTTTTGGCTCTCCAAAACCCAAGAAAATCTTATTCTTTAGTACTTAATTTCTATTAGGTTTTACTGGCTATTACATGAGCAGCAGTGGCATTGGAAAATACTGAAAGTATATGCAAGATGAGAGCTACAGAATAATGGTGCATAGATAGCTGTGGTTGCAGGACTTTCTCTTGACCAACTGCGTGATCATATTATGATCATTAAGTGGGTCATACAGTGAGAGGTACCGATTTGAGCCTATTGGCTGCCATTGGTTGCCTTGTGAATATAGTTTATGCTTGGTCCTTGGTGCTTTCGTGTGACTTGAGCTTTGAGAGTTAAATGAAAAATAGTTTCTAATTTATTATAAATTCTACAAAAGTTATTCATACCACCAATATGTCAAATACTGAAAAGAAAAGAGTTGACAATATCCAAGTTGATATCTATCAGCTATATAAGTTAAAAGTTTTCTCACATAAGCAAAGTTAAATTCTCTAAAAAAATTTTTAAATTATTATTTTAAAAATTATTTTACTTTTTTCTGGAAAAATAATGATTTTGAATGTTTTAAAAATTATATTTTTATTATTATATATTCATATCAATTGCAACTTTTCATATATAATTTGATACATTACTATTTATATAAGTAAATAATTACCTCAAAATTTCCTCAGCAGACACAGTTATGCTTACTGTTAATAGATTTAAAATTTTTAATTGAACTTTTAACTTAAATTTTTTTGCCATTTTAACCCTACATTGAATTAAAAAGTATACTTTATATTTCCTTTTTATGTAAAAAGCATAGATACACATACATTATGTAAAGAAATATATGGTGTATCTGTGACATTAAAAGTTCATGGGGGGAGCAATTAGGAAACAAATGTTTATAAAAGGATCCTTAAGGGAATGATAATGAATAAAGTTTAGCAGCACTATATTTTAAATGATATTTTGTTTTAGTTTTATACTTATATATGACTAATTACATGCAAAATTATATAGCTATCTGCTTTAAAACTATACATGTTATATATATATATATATATATATATATATATATATATACATAAGAAATACATTTTGTATTCCAAGCTAGAATGTGTGACACACTATATGTATAATATATGTGTGTGTGTGTATACACACACACACACACACACACACACATATGTCACACACATTCTAGCTTGGAATACAAAATGTATTTCTTATTGTAGACTGGTTAAAAAAACAATGAAAAATATGGGCAAGAAGATAAGTCAGACATGGATCTTAAGGATAATAATAAATCTGACCGTTAATGACTCCATCTTGGATGTCAGACACTATGCTAAACACTGCATAAATATTCAGTATTTTATTCAATCCTCTTTACATCTTTACAGTTTATATACGAGTATAAGCAAGCTGATGTTCAGAAACTGAAATACCTACCTGATTGTAAAAAGCGAATTGGTGGCAGACCTGAATTCAGATTCAAATCTGGCTTACTGTAAAGCCCAGGCCCTTTTTGCTATAATTCTCTGTCTTTTCTTGACCTCAAACACTGTAGTTACATAAATAGTAGTTGTATGAATAAATAATGATAAAAACATGAGTAAAACAGGCCAAATGCTATGAAATATATACAGATAAATCATTTAACAAGCATTTCTGATGTGCCTAGTGCTTTGTTTAGCCCACAGCTTTACAGTGATTGCCTATTTTGTCTATAAAAGAAGGCTAACACTACTACTGACTTCATAGATGATTTTCATAAGGGTTAAATGATACAATGTATGTAAAGGCTTGAAAGCATCATAACAGCTGAATTATTTTTCAGTTTTATTACCTGATATTATGGAGGATATGTCTAACTGAAACACTCTCACAATCCAGTTTCACATGTAACATTTACAGACCCTGATAAAGCCATGCAAGAATTAAGTGATTATGGTAATTGCTATGGGTATTCAAGAAGCAAAGGTGGTGTGGTATTTGGATGAGACAAATGCAGGAGAAAGACCTTTACCTGAACTCTGAGAAATGGATAGGGCTTTGAAAAGGTAGAAAAGAAAGGGAACTTATTTCAAGCCAGGGCCAGAACTGAAATAAGATACAGAGCAGGAAATGAGCTCAGTGTTCAGGGAATTAGACTTTGTGAAACACACACTTGGTGAATAACGGGAGACAAAACAAGAAAGAAAGATACTAGGTACCAGAATAGGATGGTGAGAAAGCTGTGCTCAATTCTTTGAGCATTTCAAAGTCCTTAACCATTTCTGGTCAGATGAATGAATGGATGCCTTTTAATGCTTACTTGTTACATTATACAGGAGTAGGGAAAATACTTGATACTAGAAAACTAGTATCGACATTGCTGCATTAAATTAGATATACTTGCAGAATGAAGTGGATGCACCTGGCCATGATGGAAGTAAAACATATGTTTAGATTGAAACAGATTTATCCCCTCTCCTCCAAAATAATCAATTGGGTCAGGGTGGGATATAAGAAGAAGTAATTATAACTGTGCAATTTCAAGACCTCAAAGAATATGAGAGAACATTGCTATGAACAATGTAGAAATAAACAAAGGGAGGAACATAATAAATCTTTGGTTTTATACCTATTATATCTATTATAATTACAAACAGAAATATAAAATAGGTTTAGATAAAATATTAGAAGTCAAGAATATGGTCAGATCTTCAAATGTAATTTTGGAAACCATGAGCATGAAGATAATGGCTGAAGCTCTCAGAATGGATGAGACACTAAGGGAAGCAAGACCTAGAGAGTGAACAAAACTCTTAGAACCGTGTGAATGAAATCACCCTAATCACCATAAGGCATCTTCTTTCCTGCAGGTGGTAGTTTCTTTTCTGCTTGTATCAGCATGAATTTATTCACAGATGTCTGTAAGATCTTTTCTTTCTCACGTCAAGAAGGACAGGTCTCTGTCACTCAAGTTAGACTATCCTTGAGTTTTTCCTAAGGTGTCCCTGGAGAGACAGGCATCCCAGCTGCCGCACTAAGCAGAGCAGTACAGATTCATTGGGAAGATCACTAAGCATATTACACTTATTGTCAAGTCTCCTAAAATGCAAGGTTTATTTTAAAATTTGTGTAATACATATATGTGTGCCCATTGATTTATTTGTCCTTTTGTTACAAATGTTGGAATTACATAAGTTTTACTCATATGCACATTCCATACACACTGGATATCCTAAAGAACAAAGAGCTGCATCCCTATTTGAGGACAGAAAGTTCATAGGTCACAAATGGCAACACATATTGATTCATTTTAAACTCTTCACGGGGTCAGGATGTGATGCTCTATCCAGGATCCCCCATTGATTAAATGAATAATATGCTTCCATTTGCCAAACTAAAAATATAGGATTGAAAGGAAACTTGAATAAAAAATGATAGTTTAAATGTTAATTTGAAATACTGTTAAGAGAAAATTCTTTCATGTAACTAAGCATTATTTCAATATTCAATCCTTGCTAAAATAAGAAATATGGATATATATATATATATATATATATATGTATTTGAGATTGAAAAAAGGCAACTGGATGCTAGGAGATGTCAATTTATTTATATTTACTTTTTGTTTTGAACTAAAATCTTATAAAGGCTTAAATGATTTGAGCTTTAACATCATTTATGAATTAGCATATCTGATTTCATAAACGTTAAATCAATCAGGTTACCTTACTGATAGTTTGAACGTTGGTGAGATGTGTGTTGTTCCACAGAAATACTTCTTTTATATTGTGAACTACTTTTCCTATAAAATGGGCTTCCCTGGTTCAGTTGAATTTTATTTTCATAGTACACTATAAAAAATTTTATCTTCAGTTTATATTTGATTCAAAGGATATTATAGCAAATTGCACAAAACTTCTTTTAATAAACTTGTGTTTACTTGAAAATAATTTTATATTAGTAGAGGATGCAGAAGAAAATAGATTTAATTCATACTCACTGTGGTATTGTTGCTGGCAGGGAACGTCTAATAATTGAATGAACTTGTCTGTAAACATCCAGTTTAGACATGCATCGGCAGGAAGTGTGATTGGCAAAACTGATTGTTACTGGTTTGGGGCCTTGAGAGAGAGGCACTGTAATTTCAAACAACTACAAAGAAGGGACAAAAAGAAGAAAAAATTATATAGATGCTATAAAGCACTTTTATGGTAAATGTTGGAGTCCAAAAAAGAGTGAGATTAGCTATTAGTAGTGCTGCATAACATATGCAAGACACTATGGTTTTTTATAATTACAATGTAAAAACTGTTTTGCTCCTAACTAGTATCTTTTATCAGAATAATAAAGAGTTTATATTCTTATCTCATGTCACTAGTCATGAAGCATATTAAAATTATGATAACCAACTGATGATTACAGAGCACAGATGTGACAGACCAATATGTTCAAAAATAAAAAAGAATTGTTTCAGAGTCCTAGATTATTTGATATGAAAGTTTAAAATATTCCAGGGATTTAAAAAGTGGCATCAATATAAACATCTTTGTGACTTAAGAGCAAAATTATTGGCCACACAACCTAGAAATGCTGAGTTAAGTTTTATTTCATTTAAACTGAATACATAGTCATAAATTACATAGATGTAAAATTAATTTTCATTCCAGATTAAATTTCTACTTCAGAGTAGATGTACATTTCTCAGATCTCTTATAAATTTATTATGTTTTTACAAAAATAAACACATTCATTATCTCATAGATAAACCTGTTTCTGCTATCATGACAAAGGCATTATGAAAATAATGAGCTTACCAAAAGGTAGGGCATCTTACACGATTCTAGATTAGAGTCTTAAAATTTAGTTGAACTAAAGCCTCATTCTGTATGCCTTATTTATGGAGAACTTCAGATGTCCTCTTTCTTCTCAAAAAAACAATGTTTTAAACTGAATACACAAATAAATTAAGTATAACTAAGTCTATTTAAATTCCTAAGGTTCTTGATTCTAAATTATTACTAGCACAAATAGTAAAAGTGAAATTTTGTCCATTAACTGCTTGATATGATCAATTTGTAGTAATTTAACTATAGTTGAGCCTTTTATTATTTGGTACTTTTATGGTAATTTAGCAGTGCTAAAGGAGATGATATACTTGAGAGCCTTGTGACTGGGATCCTTGCTATAATTTCATGCCAACAGTTAAAGAACACTGAAAATATTTAGGGGACAGAATTAGTTTCCAATTTTGTCCACACAAACAGGGAGACATTTTAAATGAATTTTAAACAATGAAATTCAGAAATATGTAAATTGTAAAATGAACAGTTTCTTCTGTTGAAGTATACAAATTATATATTCATTAAAAAATTCAGCTACTTTCTTAGCATAAGGGCAATGTGCTTTGGAAAAAATGTGCATAGGACTATACCTAAATGTGTACTTTAATTAGTTACACCACTTACAAGTTGTGTGAATCTGGAAAAGTCATTTAACTTCTCTAAGCAGTATATTTCTTTAATAATCAGTAAACTAGGATAACATTCGACCCATTACTCCATGGGATTGACAAAAAGATTATTTAAACTAATGCATATGAATGTGATATGTATATTATTTGCTAACAGATGTGAGTTATTATTGTTTATATAAATTCTCAAGATTCCCCCATACTTTCCAGGATACTGTCTACTACACATAGCCTCTACATATGACCTTTTTCTACATATGCCAGTATTATGATATTGACAAATGTCTTCTCTAAAATACATTTGTTTACATAGTACGGACTAACCTTTCATTTGGTGAAATGTCACATGGCAGAAATCCTTTGCATTATGTATAACTATGTTTTAAAAGAAAAGTACATCTATGGACCCTACATTAAGAACCTGTACTACAAAAGGTATGTAAAGTAGTTTAGAAGATTCTGCACAGCAAAGGAAGCAACAGAGCAAAAGGACAACCTAAAAACACAAGAAAATATTTGCAAACTATGCATCTGACCAGGCATTAATATATAGAATATACAAGGAATTCAAGCAACTTAATAATTAAAAAAACAAATATTCTGATTAAAAAATGGGTAAAGAAGCTGAATAGACATTTCTCAAAAGACAACATACAAATGACCAACAGGTATATGAAAAAATGCTCAATATCACAAAGCATAAGAGAGACGCAAATCAAAACTACATCGAGACATTATCTCACCCTAGCTAGACTGGCAATTATCAAAAAGAAAGAAAATAATAAATGCTGGTAAGGATGTGGAGAAAGAGGAAAACTTACACACTGTTGGCGGGATTGCAAATTAGTACAGCCATTACAGAAAACAGTATGACAGCTTCTCAAACAACTACAGTTAGACCATACAAGTTAGCAATCCCATTACTGGGTATAAACCCAAAGGAATGGAAATCATCATGTCGAAAGGATACCTGCACTCCTGTGTTTTTATCGCAGCTCTATTTACAATAGTCAAGATATGGACCAATCTAAACATCCACTGATGGATGACTAGAGAAGCAAAACGTAGTATATGTACACAACAGAGTACTACTCAGCCATACAGAAGAACAAAATTCTGCCATTAGCAGCAACATGGATGAACTTGGAGAAAATTATGCTAAGTGAAATAAACCAGGCACAAAAAGAGAAATATTGCATGTTCTCACTCATAAGTGGAGCTAAAAAAATAAATAAAAAGAATAAGTTGAACTCTCAGAAGGAGAGAGCAGAACTGTGGTTAGTAGAGGTGGGAAAGAGGGAGAGAAAAGAGGGATAATAACAGGTTGGTTAATGGACACATAACAGATAGGAACAATAAGTTCTGTGGGTGTACAGTCAAGCTAAACATTTATAATTAACAATAATTTATTGTATGTTATCAAATGGCTAGAAGAGGAGATTGAATGTCCTCATCACAAAGAAATGATTATGTTTTATAATGAATAATATGCTGATTACACCGATTTGATCATCACACATTGTATGAATGCATTAATATTCAACTTCCTACCCCCCAAATATCTATAATCCATACATTCCAATATAAAAGTGATGCAAGAAAAACCCTATTATAATAGACAGTAATAATAACAGCTAATATGTATTAATCAGTTATCATGTGCTTGGCAATGGGCAAGAACATTTAAAAAAAGAAAAGCAATTTTTAAATAAATTTATAAGTTATTTAGTTTTCATATTTATATAATTTATAGTTTGCTTATTTAAACTCTAATTGTATAAATAGTAGGAAGGTGTACAGGTCAGCAAACCAATAATTTATGTCTAATAGGCAGTTAGAAATGTGTGTCTAGAGCTTAGGAGAGTCATTTAAAGTGATGAACATTTAAGTTGTAATTGAAGTCTTGGACACTGATGAGATTACTTGATGAGAGCATTCTGATTGAAAAGAGAAACTAATAAAAGAAATCTGGGAACAGAAAACACTTAAGGGGTGAGAAACAGCAAATGAACCAGTAAATATGTCTGGGAAGAAGTAAAACATGAAGGAGGACCAGGTGAGGGTATTATTAAGCCAAGGAAAGCCAAGGAAAGGAGATGTTCAAATGTCTGCAGGAAATCAAATACAATAAGAACTGAATACAGACAGTCAGTACCAGAAGTGGTTCTAAGGGCTGTGGCAGGGAAGGAGCTTTAGAAGAGAAGCAGCGGTGGGAACAGAGGGACAAGAGACGCCCCATATGAGAGGAAGGAAAGTGCTCAGGTGGCTCGGGCCTCCAGGAACTTTTNCAATATAAAAGTGATGCAAGAAAAACCCTATTATAATAGACAGTAATAATAACAGCTAATATTTATTAATCAGTTATCATGTGCTTGGCAATGGGCAAGTACATTTAAAAAAAGAAAAGCAATTTGTAAATAAATTTATAAGTTACTTAGTTTTCATATTTATATAATTTATAGCTTGCTCATTTAAACTCTAATTGTATAAATAGTAGGAAGGTGTACAGGTCAGCAAACCAATAATATATGTTTAATAGGCAGTTAGAAATGTGTGTCTAGAGCTTAGGAGAGTCATTTAAAGTAATGAACATTTAAGTTGTAATTGAAGTCTTGGACACTGATGAAATTACTTGAGGAGAGCATTCTGATTGAAAAGAAATCTGGGAACAGAAAACACTTAAGGGGTGAGAAGCAGCAAATGAACCAGTAAATATGTCTGGGAAGAAGTAAAACATGAAGGAGGACCAGGTGAGGGTATTATTAAGCCAAGGAAAGCCAAGGAAAGGAGATTTTCAAAAAGGTGTGTGTGGTCACATGGTCAAATGTCTGCAGGAAATCAAATACAATAAGAACTGAATACAGACAGTCAGTACCAGAAGTGGTTCTAAGGGCTGTGGCAGGGAAGGAGCTTTAGAAGAGAAGCAGCGGTGGGAACAGAGGGACAAGAGACGCCCCATATGAGAGGAAGGAAAGTGCTCAGGTGGCTCGGGCCACCAGGAACTTTTCTGCTTACAGCATGCCTGTAATCACTGCAGGATGTAACAGTGTCTCCAGTGACACAAAGTAGGAGCAAGCGTGATAGTGAAGAATAAGGCACTATTTGAGGTAACAGCTATTGCAGAAGCGTTGATGTTTTCTCAAACCTAGCCCTTGGCAGCTCGGTCCTCCTCCCAGTGATTGCTGCTGTTCCAGATTTCACTCTGGCCTGTTTTCCAAAAGGGAAAGAGATCCCAGTGAGTGTGGCTAGACATTAGTTATTTCTGCGTGTATAATGTCCATAATCAGGATCTACCCATAAGTATCATGTGTATTCAGGAATGGGAGGTTTGAAGAATGTTCTAGTGAGGTACAGAACAGTTAAATACACATTAAGAGAGCATCTTCCTGGAAAAATAAGCCTGGCTCTGTGCTTTCAAAGGTGGGAAGAGACTTGTGTTGGTGAATACACTAATTAAAAGGATAAACAAACAGGTAAAGAGAACAAATTACTGTTTAGAGAACTGGTTTCTTTTTTAAGTTGAAGACTTTTATAAACATTAAAACTATAGTACAGTTTGAGAGAAAATTTTACTTG
>NW_007728400.1:257042-273880 GCF_000696425.1 Galeopterus variegatus
ATCTTCCTGGAAAAATAAGCCTGGCTCTGTGCTTTCAAAGGTGGGAAGAGACTTGTGTTGGCGAATACACTAATTAAAAGGATAAACAAACAGGTAAAGAGAACAAATTACTGTTTAGAGAACTGGTTTCTTTTGTAAGTTGAAGACTTTTATAAACATTAAAACTATAGTACAGTTTGAGAGAAAATTTTACTTGTAGTTTAACCAGTTAAATAAAGGAAAACAAAACCTTAATTACTGATGTATCACTTTTCTTATTTGTGTCTAAGCAGGCAGTCAGCAAGCTAAAATCTAATTTAATCAAGAGAAATAAATAGGCTAAAAAATTAAAGTAAAAAATCCTTTTCTTCTCTTTAAACACATTTTCCATTTCCAAATTTTGCCCCGAGCTTTTCAGACAGTTTCCTTAATTTTCTACTTGACAATATCAGTGGGAAAAAATGTGAAGGGTCCAGAGAAAGATGTCTTTGACCAATATTAAACGTAGCAAGGTTCTTGATAATTGAGTTTCATTCATTTATCAACTCCAGTAAAATTAGGAACGTCTACTGGGAGTGTACAGTAGGTATGTGTGTATTAAGAAATAATTGTACCTGTGCTAGCTCTTGTCTATACTGTAGAGGCCTTTAAAATTTTCCAATTTCTTTCTACACCGGTCTTAAGGGTATATATTGATTGACTTATTTTTTCCACTTAAAATAATTAAATAAAATTTCTACTCCCTTTTTAATAAATATTCTAAATTTCATTTTCTTGTTTACAGACCAATTTATAAGCTTTGTATAGCTGTATTTAATCCCTATGTTACTAAGAATGTCCATAGGCCATTTTTCCTAATGAGATAGTATGTGCTTAGAAAATGTAAACTTTATTTAAATCTAAGTAATATTAATAATTAGAAGTGCATTATAAACTCACAGTTCTCCTTCCAAAGTGAATACATATATTTTTAAAATAACCAGAAAATTCCCTACTCTACTAGATATATAAGAATAACCATGAGCTTAGTCTTAAGAAACAGATAGTCATTAATTTGAATCCTGGATCAGCAATTTACTACTTCTGTGACTTGGAAAATTATCTAATTTCCTTAAGCCTCCATTTCATTATCTATAAAATAGGGATAAAAACGGTGGTGATTTCATGGTAATGTTGTTTGGATTCCTCCTCCAACTCTTCCTCTTTCCCTTCTTCCTCCTCCTTCTCTTTATCAACATCATCATATCATTGGCCAAAATTAAATTAAACCTTGGAATTCCAAAATTTAAAGTTTCTGTTTACAATTTTTCCTTGTTTAGTTTTCAATAACTATTTAGTAAGTATCTATATGATGCTAAGCTCCTTGCTAGAATCTTGGGATAGCAGTCATCCATAGTGATTCTTGCCCCTATGTAACTCATAGTTAACAAAACTAACAACGAGAGTGAATGAGAAAAAACATATATGTAATGTATGTGTGTATATGTATATACACACAGTATGTTAGAATTTTTTAAATACCAAGTAGTTTACCATAAATGCTGTTTCTGAACGAGAGTGAATGAGAAAAAACATATATGTAATGTGTGTGTGTATATGTATATACACACACAGTATGTTAGAATTTTTTAAATACCAAGTAGTTTACCATAAATGCTGTTTCTGAACAAGACCCTGCAATTTAACTCCCTTATGAATTCTTTTCTTGAAATAATATAAAAATCTTAACCAATACAATAACTATAATTTTCTTTCAAGAGTTAAGATCTATCTAAACATATCACTGTTTGAGACAATAAGTCGGTTCTTTTTATGTTTTAATAAA
This sequence comes from Galeopterus variegatus, assembly GCF_000696425.1. NCBI lineage: Eukaryota > Metazoa > Chordata > Mammalia > Dermoptera > Cynocephalidae > Galeopterus > Galeopterus variegatus. Next base: position 258,847 of record NW_007728400.1, read on the forward strand.
ATATGAATCCACATACTATTGTCAGACTACTTTGTGCTTTAATGTGTGTACAATATTTTCTATTCTAGATTTAAGTTCATAGAATGCAAAATTTACATATTATGTTTAGTACTAGATAAGAAGTCTATGTATTTTTATTCAGCAAATACTAATTGAGGATACATTTAATTGATAATATAATCAATTATAATTTGGTATTTAAAAAATGATAATTTTACTAAAATGGCTTTATGTAATGAAGTAAATTGTTCTCAAACAATAGATATTAACTTGAGTCTAATTTAGGGTCTAAATAGTAATAATAAAATTCATTATGGAGACTGATGTTTTATACTTTTATATAGACATATGCTGGTAGTATATTCCTATTAAAAGAGTTGCTAGTTTTGGAGAAGGTCAAAAGGACTTATATAAAAAGGGCATTTAAACAAGGCTGGAAATTGAAAAAAAAATCTGATTGTGTATTCTGTAAAACTATAATAAAAAAAAGGAAATGGCAAGTATTTCCAACTAAGAGGTTCCTAGTTGTTATCTACTGGCATTCTTTAATAAGAATATTTAATAGTTAATTCTAACCAACAAGAATGGACCTCAAATAAAGCCACATTTTGAAACAATAGGTTGTTTATGCCAGCATAGCAACAGTTGTAAAGCAACAAGTCCTATTTCTACTTATCTTGCAGGCTATTCAAGAAAAAGGTGTAGACTTACTTACTGAGAGGATTGTGGGTTATAATTCAGTATTAAATTCTAAAGAAATGTTTGTGTGGGTGCAAATATGACACAAAAATGCCTTCCTTTAATATATCTTTATTATACCTAAAATATAACACATTCCTCTTTAGATCATAATACCTTACTAGCATATTTAATTTAAATTTAAATATTCCAAACTTGAGTCCATTAATTAAGTACAGGAACAATATGTAGCCCTTGAAGAGTATGATTAAAAATTGTAAATGCAGTTTTAAAAAGTATACAACATTTAAAGAAATAATCCCTGAAAATGGAAGGTTCATTGTTAGCATTTTCATTGAGTATTACAATCACATGGCCAGCTTAAGGACCTGTGTAACTTAAATTGGGTCTGGGAAGAATATGGGATAGCAGACAGCCTCACAGATTTACATCTGGCACTGAATTATTTATAACATATTATTATATATAAAATGTACATACAGTACTACAATTAAAATAAAAATCCCAATTCAGAAGGTGTAGAAATACTGAATTAAATTTGTGAACCCAATCATTACCCTGAGTTGAAAAATACTTGTATTTTTCACAGATGCATTAGTTATTTTCTTAAGGCAAATATTATTCTTAAAGAAACTCCTAACTTATATTGGTGTAGAATTCTCTTTTCCCATCAGGATAATACCTGATTTCCAACAACTGTGCTTGCCAAATATAAATATGCTGAAGATACAATACAAATCACATTCCACTTGCTGAATACATATGGATGTAATAAATTAATCTTTCGGACTGCCATAGCATTCTGTTTAATTAATGGAAATAAAATCTATGATTGCAGTGCAAAATAAAATCTCTGTTTCATTATATAGTTGCATGTTTTATTTAGGTTTAAATATATTTTGCCGTGAAATTTTATGAAACATTCAATTTAAATCAAATATAATCTAATATTACAATTATATATGTATATTTTTGATAAAATAATGACAAAATAAATGTTTATTTCTTTTTAAGATAAAAATATGACATTTTATTTATTTTTTTTATTTTTTTTTGTCTTTTTGTCTTTTTTCGTGACCGGCAATGGATCGCAACCCTCAGTGTCGCGTAGCAGTGTGCCACGGGGCCGGCCCAAAATATGACATTTTAAATAATGCTGTTTATGTTTATCAGATTTAGCTTGGGACCTAGCTCTCAGAACCAGCTGGCTTCTTCAGTCCGGCACTAACAAACACACAAAGAGACACTAGTTACTTTATCTCTATCCCCAGCATTTCCAAGGAGATAGATGAATGCAGAAGTTTTTCTCCATTCATTCTTATCTTCAATAAAAAACATAAAGTAAATACTAACATTCAAATAACCTCTTAATCCAAATATTTGGTGAAGACAGATCACTAAATACCTTCTGCAAAACTAACTTTCTACTTTTTGGTTATATCTCTTAAATATACAACTTCTCATAAGAAAATATACTTAAAGTGTATGTTTATGAAAGAGGTCAAAAAGACATCCAATCTACGTAAGTTTTCAAAGCCACTCAGATGTTAGTTGTGGAGGACTTTGTAGCAGTTGTTATCAATTAGTTCACTTTAGAATGCTTAGTGCATGTGGTTTTACTTTTCAACTAACAGCTGGTTTCCTACACCTTCTGATAACCTGACCTTCATTGAGACCCATAAAAAAAAACTTCGATGAAACATCTATAAAGAAACTTGGTTTAACATTACTTAAAGTACAGTGTCCTTACAATTTATGTGAGCACAATTGGTGACTTTGCTTAAAAAAAAAAATGTGTCAGGAACTCTTTTAACAAAACAAAAACTTTTTATTTTTGCCTTCAGAAAATATAGCAATAAGAACCTTTTATATTTGAAAGAAATCATTGCACACTCCTGTATATACTACATAGATAATATAGTAATGTGTCAGGAACTCTTTTAACAAAACAAAAACATTTTTTTTTTTTTGCCTTCAGAAAATATAGCAATAAGAACCTTCCTTTTATATTTGAAAGAAATCATTGCACACTCCTGTATATACTACATAGATAATATAGTAAACCAAATAAACTCAGGAAAAGGTATTAATTAAGTACAAGCTTTTCTAAATTATAATATTTGTAAAAATGTAAACATAAATGAATGAACATTGCCTTACCGCCTCTAGGAGTTTCATTCCTTGCCCTCCTTTGGTTTGTAAACCTCCTGATGTGCATTTCCATAAACTTTTGTACTTAAGAACTTCATAACACTTACACTGCTTTTAATTACTTGATAAATGCTGATTTCCCTTGCTAAATTGAAAGCTCTATTAGGGCAGATCTGTACATCTTTGAATACCCATTAAAAAGCATAATATGAAGCACCACGTAATAGGTGCACAACATACACTTGCTTAACTGAATTTAAATTAAAATGATCTCTTTGACTATATGGTAGGAGAATACTATGATGTTACAAAATCAAAGGATGGGACAATCAATGAATTCTGGCTTTCCCTTGACATTGGCTTTTGCTCTTCTCTTTTGATACACAGATTCTCTAAGTGTTAACAACCACACCAGGGCTTCAAGTAACATTTATCAAAATGATGCTTCCTCCCAATTCTATTTCTAAAACCCAATCACTTCTCTGGAATTCCAGAATTACATGTCCATCCTTTTCTGGTATCTCCATGTAAATATCACCCAGACTCTTCAAAATCAACATGTTTAAAACTCTACCTTTGACCCCAAATTTGTTCCCTTTTATTCAAGTCTTCATTCTATTCAGTTCCAAGTGTTTGCCATATGCCAACTACTGCACTATGGTCCGGGATGATAAGCAAACACAGTCTTTGCTTTCATAGAGTTTAGAGCTTAAGGAATAAAACAACTGACAGATAAAGTAATGATGCTAAAATATGGGCAATAAAGGATGCTACAGAAGCATACAACACGTTCTCATGGAAGTGACATGTCTAGGCTAAGGATGAGTAGAAACTAACTAGATAAATGGAAATCTAGGATAGTGTGTAAGGAGATATTTCAAACAGTGTAGCACTGTAATGCTGGAGGTGAGAGATACTGACATAATCAAAACTTTTCTGGCGAAAAGGAGTTTTTGAGAGAAAGAGCAGTTACAATTCAGGCTGGAGATTTAGGTCACACCCAGATCATGGAGGACTGAGTAAATCATGTTAAGGGACTTTTGTCTTAAAGAAGGGTGCCATTCAAAATATTTAACAACTTAAGAGCATTCGCACCAATCAGAACAGATGCTGGCTTGAGCGACCCAGCTTATCAATAACACTAGGTGACTGCTGGCTCAGTCCCAATAATGAAATGTTACTAAGGAGTTCTTAGCAGTATCTAAAGCTGCTAAAAACTATCATTTTAAAAAGTATCATTTAGCAAAGAAAATCTCACTGCTCATATGTGGCAAATGGATTGAAGTACAAAAGGAGATATGAGACCAGTTATGAGGCTGTACCAGGTTTAATGGTCTAAGTGAGAGATAAATGTCACCTGGACCAAGAGTGGGGTGAGCAGAATGAAGACACTGGATGGGTTCTAGAGATGTCTGAAAGGTAGATTTAACAGGAATTATTAATTGGGCTTTAGTGAAAGGAAGAATAACTTGGCTTGACCAACTGAATGAATGACTTTGTCATTTACTAAGAGAGATACTGGAAAGAGAACAGGATTCATTTACTTGCTTGTTTATTTGGGCAGGGGCAAGGGTGGAGGTGGGAGATAGGTCATCACTCCAATGTGAGACACATTGACTTGGATCTATCTGAGGGAAAGCCAAGTCACAAGGTAAAGTAGATAGTATGGAAATCAGAAGAGAGGTCTGAACTGGAGAAAAAATTTGGGAGTCACCATCATGAAGAGGAAAAAGGTGATGAGGAAACATAAGGGGATTGTGCAGAGTCAGAGGAGAAGGTGTCTTGGTACAGACACCAGGTGTATGTACCATTTTTTAAATTAACTTCAAATGTGTAATTCAAATATGTGAAATCTTTAAAAAATTGAAATGGCAAAATAACTACTGTGCTGTTATAACAATATATAAAATTTTTTAAAATTACTGCTTTGCAGATCAGAATTTATAAGTATTGTGATTATTGCAAGACTATCAAAAAGGATCAAAACAAAACTGAAAAAAACACATAAACCAACAACAAAAAAACAGACTTCAGGAATTTTATAGATAAATCCCTATTTTTCATATGAGAATATGATTGGGAGGAATCTGATAAATTTAATAATATCAACATCATAAATCTATTATAGAACTAATCCTAAATTCTGTGAAGCCTGCAGCTGAAAGAAGATGAAATATGTCAAGAGATGATTCCATATGATCTAAAGTAGACTTAATGTTCTTATAGAAAAAAATATCATATTTGATGTTTAAGTACTGAGTGTACTGCGTCAAATTATTTTACCTACATGCACCTTAACTTCAGCACTAAATGCTCTTCTTAGCCCTGAAGCTTTACAAGTTCTAAAACTTAAATCCCTCTAAGGTCTCCATCCTGACAGAGCAGTTTATATGCTACTGTGTATAGAGACTTACCCTTGAATAAATACTTCCACTCTGATACCAATTAGGTGAAATGATACTTAATTGGACCAATGCAGGAAATAAATATGTAGTGGTCAGAGAAAAAAACCACTGATGGTTAACTGAAGACTAAATTTATTGATTTTGCTTTCTAACAATATACTGATTTACTGTTTTCCAAATTTGATTCTACCTAAGATACTCCTGTTGTCTGTCTATTCTGTCCATACAAAAAGTACACATTTATTTGGTAAACCAATAGTAAGAGAAATAGAATGTTGGCTTTTGCTCATATCAACTAACAGGGGAGGGGAGAAGAATTTTATCCCTTATTTGTTAAAGAAATAGGTATTTTAAAATGATTGAGGTAGGGCCGGCCCGGTGGAAGACAAAAAAAAAAAAAAGACTCATTTTAAGACATGTTCTCTATATTAACTCAAGAACACATAATATAATAATTTATGAAAGAAATTAAGAATGAAAAATAGCTTTGGAATATTGTCAGTTGATAACTGATTTTCACTAAGAAAATATATTAACTATAGAAAAATGGGAATTTCAAGAAATGAACAAACAAGAAAATCCTGACACTACAATAATTATTATTTAACTCTACCTATTCACAATATGAGCATGTTGAAAATAAAATTTCATCTGACAACTAAATTTAATAAGGCATTTTTTAAAATAAAAAGGAGCTCCACATTTTGTCTATTTAATGAAATAATTCTTCAAAATTATCTTTTCAGTCTATTCCATGTCATTTCATTTTTAAAAGAAAAATGCAACTGGTATATCTAGACCTGCTGAAGATCATCCAAACTGATATGTGATTAAATCAAACACCATTAAAAAAACCCTATAATCTAGAAAACATCATATCGTTCAACTGGATTATTTAAAAAATATACACTGTTAATGGTATTCCCCCAAAAAAGTATATTTTAATTCCTAAATCACCCATATTTATTTTCTCTATGTTAAAAAAACAAACCTGATATGTGATTAAATCAAACACCATTAAAAAAACCCTATAATCTAGAAAACATCATATCGTTTAACTGGATTATTTAAAAAATATACACTGTTAATGGTATTCCCCCCAAAAAGTATATTTTAATTCCTAAATCACCCATATTTATTTTCTCTATGTTAAAAAAACAAACAAACATATTTTTCAAGAGACTTCGTAGGCCAAAATTTCTTTTATGGAGTTTGGCTTGAATATAAAAGCAGCAACATTTTTAATATTAATATCTTTTTAAAATAAATGTTATCTTTTAGAGAATATATTGGCATAAGTCTTTCTATTGGATAGAAAAAGTGTTTAGTTCCAATTATTAGAGGATTTTAAAGAATCCTGTCTTTCTTCGGGGATATGGTAAGATAAATACATAATACTCAGTAAAACCAGTTAAATTAGTATTACTTTGTTCAGAATAGTATAAAATATAAAACCATAATTTCTTAGTTAAAAATTTTTTTATTGTTTTTAATAAAGACTTGGGGTGGGATAAACCAAGAATAAGTTTTAGCATGCCCTAACACTACAATCGTACGTAAGTCCATTAAAATATTAGAATTTTCTCAAGCACTGAAATGTAATCACACTCCCACAACAATACATTTCACTAATAATGTTTCTAAATGAATGAATGTATTCAGAGTCATACTTCTTTCCTTGCTCACACATGCTAGAATGAACCTATATTATGCTTTATTTTTAGGAAATAATCAGAAAAGAAACTTCATATTGCTATGCTTAATTATGATAATAATGGGAATGACATAAGACCCCAAAGCATCACCTTTAACATTTTTTTAACATTTAGAGTAGAGGCAGAGGCAAGTTCAATAGAAAATTCAGATTTATATTTCATTTTTTGTTTCCTCTTGCAAATCTTAGTATCTGAAATGCCTTGTTTCTTCATCAAGTGTGCAAACAATATAAAGAAATACAATTCTTTTTTTAAAAGAAATTAATTTGGAATGTATAATAGGACAGTGTCTCCAAACTCATAGACCAAATGATCATTAAAATAAAAATTTTAGAAATATTCAACTAGATGGGAAAATGTAGTTGAAAGAATTGAGGCAATAATCCTTTCATTTCCATTCATATTAAAATAAAAGAAGGTTTTATTAGTAGGCACCGTGTAGATCAGCTAAAGTTTGTATGAAATTAAAATGTTAATTTGCTATCATTCCACATTGTACAAATCAAATCTAACATCAGATTTTTTTCAACAAATTTCTTTCGTTCTAAAGTTCAAATGACAATTCTGAATGTAGCCAAATTATCTATGCTAGTCCAACTCTCAAAAGAACTTCCAAAAGCCTTTAGGGCAACCACATTTTTGTCTTTCAGGGAGAAGTTTGCATCAGCCCACTCACAGCACTGGACTTCTCCACACATTTCTGTGTAGAGGACAGTGATATACACTGTTTCAAACACTCCCATGGTTATCATAAGCACATGCGCATGTCCTCCAACAGTTGACCTCCTCTTCCCACATAAGACCTACAAAGCAGTTCTGTGCTCCTGCTCTGAAAATTACTGATCCCAACCAAACTTCAACAGAAGTTTCTTGGTCATTTATTAGAAGTTTAACATCTAATGTAATGGACTTCCCAGGTTATTCAAAATATTTGAGATACTGCCAGAATGAATTCCTTTGCTTTCTAAAAGAACATAATAAATTTGTTCAGTGTGATGGCTTATTTCAATACCACACCACTGTTTCACAGAACACATGCATGTAATTAGATATATTGAATATGTAATTTGTGCTATATCTCTATAATCAGAACATTTAATCATTTAAAATTATTTAACTACCAAATGAAAATGCTTAAATATCAAGACACACACATGCATGTGTGTGTGTATATATATGTATACTATATACATATATACAAGGGTACCTCAAAAAGTTTATGAAAAAATAGAATTAGAAGATAATATGAATTTTCCCATAAATTTTTTAAAGATCCCTTGGGTGTGTGTATGTGTATGTATATATACTTCATGTCACACACCACACACACATACATATGTGTATTTATTATTTTATTCACTAGGTTTTGTTTCCACTATATGACCAGTTCATAAAGTATCACTTACTTTCTTTGGGCTGTTTTATCATCAAAAACAGAATATTAAAAAAATTATTTCATTGTCTAAAGAAACTATAAGAAACTCTGACACAAACTAAATTACTTTAAAGAGACCTGACGTTTAAGCACATTATTCTCAAAGTTAAAGTTCTCATTGAGAGGGCTCTCAGCATGGCTGAAAGATGAAATACCTACCGTCTTGCTGAGGTAGCCTGTGCTGCTGTTCATGCACTGCAGCCCCTCACTGTTGCAGCAGCCCCCACATCTGTACACGGACACACATGGAGGTTTAAAGAAGGTGTTTGTTGCTGCTCCAAACTCCTTCCCCACATCTATACACACCTCGCGTGGAGTGCACTGAGTCTTTCTCCACTCACTGTCGATACCTGTCGAGTCACAGGGGAATTTATAAGTATATAGACACCATCAAAGGGAAAAGAGCCCACAGCAGTAGGAACTCACTCACATTTGATTTCAGATTTTAAGATTTAATTATAACACAAAACTTTAAATTAATAGTAGATGGGACTCTAAATTGCCCTGTGCATGGGAATATGATACAGTATTTTTACAGAGCAGCTAAGGGTATTTTCTTAAAAAACCCCTCATTTCTACAGCCAGGTAATGAGCTAAATTAGGATTGTGCTTTCTTAAAATTACACCGATATCCCACAGCACTTATGTTTGGTTTTCCTTACTTAAGAAAATGAAAATTTAACATATGGATGTTTATAAGACATGCAGAGATAGAGTCATTCTCATTTGCTACAGTGTACACAATTTTTGTTATCTCAAAGCAAATGTGAGCAACATGATCTTATCTTCCTTTTTGAACTGAGATGTAAATGAGAAGATGGCAATGGTTTTGGCTTCAATTCAAAAATCATTTTCAGGCAGGCTATTTGGCAGCTTTAGGTAATGTCATGGTGATAGCATTGTGAAATGCAAAGCTATTTTCCACCAACTAGGGAACTGTATCCTGAACTAACTTTTTTCTAGAAAGTCAAATTTTCCTATCCCTTTCATGCTCTCTCTTGGAATTCTGTTTCCAATGACTTAGTGGCTTACCTATAACACTGTTGACTCATTAAATACGGCATTACAAATGATGTATTTCCTAAGCGTTCTAGCTTATTTCTCCCATATTTTCCCTAAAATAAAATTTTTGGGAGAAAAGGACATAAACGTTTGGTTATTCAACCATGAAGCCATTTTGTTTATTTGCTTTTGTTCTCAAAATACTTTGCAATGTTAAACCTTCATAGTAATTAATGTCTAATAGCTGAAAGGAGTTACTTTTTAAAATTAGCTCACTTAATTATATTATGACATTTTATCCAGCATCATAATTTGGGGGGAAGCTCTACGCTAGATATCTCATTGGCTTTACTAATGTCCAGCTCTGGAGCCAGCTGTCTATAAAGCAACAAGGCAAGTAGCATTTGAAAAGGTTATTTGGGTTTGTTTTGAGAGAAATGAAGCATTCCTAAATCCAAATCAGAAAGAAATTTTACGTACAATTATTTTGTAAGATATAGAATGTTTAAATGACTAAACTGGTATAGTTTGTAAAATATATCTATAGCATATGTTTTTAAAATTTTATAATGGGATATCATCTCAATTTTAAAAATGTACTGATATGCATGTATCTTTCTATCTTTGTATTTCAATAAATCATCTTATCACCAAAGTGAAATCATAAAATGTTATATTTTGAGAGTATTTATTCTCTATTTATTTTTAGCCCTAAAAGTATATTCAGCACTTCAAATGCTGAAATTAAAGGACCAGGGCTGGAGACTTTCACTGGTCTGATATATGAGGCTTATTTTACATTTCCTTTCCATACTTACTTTTTAAGATCTCTGCATTATAATGTGCTGCAGCAAATTTTATAGTCTCTTCTGTCCTTGTTTTGAGGTTATGCTGTTCTTTATTATGTTGCCAGCCTCCTTTCCTTAACTGACACTTGTACATTTTCCAATATTCTGGGTAGAGTACAGTCATGAGTTCATCTACACTGGACACAGACCGCAACTGTTCCTCAAGATCTTTGCCTGCATAAGCCTGTCAAAGAAAAAATACAAGGTCAATTACTTACCAGATTAAGGGATTTGAAAATAGATGCACTAAAAAAACCTTTAGGTTTAATATTCCCTAATAAAGATACTATTAATTACTCCTGAATTAGTTAACTTTTCCTGGTTAAATTACTTTCATATTTATGAATCAAAATAATTAAAAATGTATATTTTGGTTTTAATACAAATATTATGAGATATAATTTAAAAAATAATTTTAAAGTAGTTTTATTTTATAGTTTTTTAAAATTTATTTTTAAATTGAAACATTGATTATACATATTTATGGGCTACAGAGATGACTATCAGTATTTGTGTACAACATGTGATGATGAAAACAATATTATTAGCATGTTCATTATTATAAATCATAATTACTCTTTGTAAGTTTGAAAATATATTCACGTTTGTATTACCCTCCTATATAAATAAATTACACTAAAATTCACTTTGCTTATTTTTTGCTCATCAGCAGCAATAAAATGTAATTAGGCAAGATGCTTGAAATTAGGAATCTTACTTTCATGGAAGCTGTTTTAGAATAATCAAATGAAGAATGAGATTTCAACAACAGTATCACAGGAAGGGATATACTTTAGCAGAATCTCCAACAACAGTATCACAGGAAGGGATATACTTTAGCAGAATCTCCCAATATTTCAACAAAAATTCATCATCAAGATTTATGATGCTTTCACAGGCATGCAATAGTTCAGAGAACACTATATCTGCTTATGAATGGTTAGCTGTTTATATAAGTGTATTCAACAGTAGAACAGTTGAATCCAAGTCATATTCAAGTAGTTACCATATCTAAGAAAAACACACCGTTTCCAAATTGTACTTTAAAATTAGGAAAAATGGAAAATTTTAAGCATTATCTGTCTGTAAAATGAAATACATTCTCAAGTGTTTATTTTATATTTTTTGATTAACTCAGATTTTAAATCTAAATATATAAATAAATACTTCAGACACTGGTTCTCAAAAGTAGTGTGCATAGGAGTCAACTGAAGAACTGTTAAAAATGAAGATAACTGCTCCCCACCTCCCCATGGATTGTTATATGGGGATCAAGAATTTACATTTTAATAAGTTATAGTTTAGTTTTCCCTTTCTAATTTTTGAAGCACAAAACTCACATATCTGCCTTAAAATTGAAATACTATTTAATTGAAATCCTTGCTCACTACCATTTTTAATAAAGTTATTCTGATGTAGGTTATTTTTGTACTACATTTTGAGAAACATAATCTAATGTTATTTTCTTACATTATTATGGAGCATCCTAAAAATTAGGCAGTAGATTATAAAATGTGTTCCTTCCTATTAGATAATGAAATTGGCTATGATTATTGGGTTTCCCCCTTCTCCATTATTTTCTGTGTGACTTGAGCATACCACCTAATCTCTTTAGGTCTATGTCATATAAATGTTGATAGTAATCTATTCTGGAATATATGGGATGATTCTTGATATACCATTCAGCAAAGAAAATAAAATCCTACTGAATAAATGAAGAGTAGTGATGGAATGGAGATATTAGTATCAATGACAACGACAAAATAATCCTCTCATGGTTTCTCAATTAAGTGTTTATGAAATTTTTGCCTAGGGAAAAATCTCAAGTAGGACACAAAATTCAAGAATCAAAAGTGTTTCAGAATCCAAAAGGATTACTACTGGAGAGGAAGATTATAAAAGTAAAGTGATTATAAAAATGACAGTATGGGAGGTGATGGACATGTTAATTACCTTAATTGTCATAATCATTTCACAATGTGTGTGTGTGTGTGTGTGTGTGTGTGTGTGTATATATATATATATATATATATATCAAAACACCATGTTGTACACCTTCAATATATAGCTTTTATTTGTCAATCATACCTCAATAAAGCTGGAATAAACAGTGCACAGGTGTATTTGTGGTCACTGCTACCTGCAGTAAAATGTCATAGATGGATTTTTGTTTGCCTCTGCTTGTTGAGTAGTCAGTCCTAGAACACGAGGAGCAACAGGGAACTGTGTGTGATTGCAGGGACCCTGGAATTCTTTCCCCCACAACTCAGAGGGTTTAAATTTAGGTTCTGACCTAAGCTAATCACACCAGTTTCCAGAACAGGCACAAGTGTTCACTCTACCAAGGGAAGCTCTAATACAACATCATTATACAATACAATGAAAGATACAGACTGAACTTTTAGAAAAGGGATGGTGTTAAGGAGGAACTTTAAGTATTATTTGAAGTTTTAAGGCAAATAAATTACTTTTGTACATTAAAATTTAGAAATGGAAAATACATACAACAATATTTAGAAGAGGAAACATTAAGCTCCCCAATAGAGCAACAGGAGAAAAACATAAGCACAAAATTTACAAGAGAAAATGCAATATAAAAAAAATGAAAAACCCCACCAAACTAGTAAGAAGACAAAAGTTATTATATTTATACTCTTTGGCTGAAAATGCCTTTCTGAAAGTGAATATAAAAATAAAATGTAAAATGGCAGAAACACTGTAAATAAAAAACAATAAAGTAGAAAAACTATTTGCAATATACATAATAGATGGTTAAAATATCATATAATCATGTTAATGAAAAAAATAAACTGGTGCTTCAATAGAAAAATGGCCAAACACTTGAACTAAATGTTCACAAATAACAAATAACAAATATAATTAATATATATTGGAGGATGGCAAAAGTGAAAAAATTTATAATTCTTTTTCAATCCTGGTGGGAGTATATATCTGTATAGCTATTCAAGGAAATGTGGTATTGCAAGTGTAGATAGCAAATTCCCTTTGGAATTAAATTGCTATCCAACAGAATTGACATAATTCTGTCAGATATAAGTATAAATTCATTGTGAGGCTGTCTACACGATGATGAATACAAAAAACAACCTATACAGATAATAAAAAAGAATTGATGAAATAACTCACAGTACAAACAGAAATTTAGCACAGAAAGTAATGTAATGCGATACAGATGTATAATTCAGAGATGAAAAGAGGTTCATAATATAGTCTATGAAAAAGTAGAGTACACAATTTGCACACTACATACCCACACAAGGATCATATATATAGTATAATCTGTTCACAAAACAAAATTTATGTATAGATAGATTACATATGTGTGTTATATAGACTTAAAAGTAAAAGATATGCAGCAAAAAAAGTTACCTTCTCCAAATTGTAGGATTAAAGTAAATATGCTCTTCTGCATACATTTCTGTATTTTAAATTTTAAATCATGTATATATTTAACTTTTTATAATCAGAACAAAACTTTCTAAGAAATCATTCCTAAGCATATTAACAGGCCCTATTATTAGCTCTCATTACTCCTTTTCATTTACCTAACTGCTCTTATTTCTGCATAGAGCATGCCTTTGATATATTATTTAAATTTTGACAGTCATTGACAAAAGCAGGGGCTATCACAGATGAATGGAATAAAAATGGCTTGGAGCCTGAAAAGTTAATTTACTTTTTCCCACTAAACTGTGATTATACTTGTGTGAAAAAAAAAAAAAAACAAACAGAAACAAGCTTTAGTATCAAAAGACCCAGATTTCCATCTTGACTACAGAGTATATTTAATTGAGTAGCATTAGACTTCATCTGTTTGATCCTCATTTTACTCTGTAAGTTGGGGATAATAATATCTTCCTTCTAGAGTTTTTGTGATGATTCAAATAGACATTTGACATAGAAGTATAATATAACTTGCAGTCATGTGTAGAATTTCTTGTCAAGACCTTTAGGAAAAAAAAGTACAGTACAGAAAATGTTTTAAAAATACCTCAAAATTTTAACATCATTATGAACTCGTACTGTTCTGGTGCAGCTCTTCTTTAGATATATCTTCTGCATTTTCACTCTAAATGAAGTAGGAATTGAGCATTTTCAGCTAAGTGAAAGGACTGGTCAGTGAACATCCCAGCGAATAGTCATTGGGCTGCTCAGAAGACCTCAATCTTAAGGATAGGCATTACCAGCTAACAATTGCACATTCACATGCACATTCTACTTTTGAAGGATTTAAAGAGGTCACAGTAACCTAGGATGAGTTCTGAACCAGGTATACCCAAGATCCTTGAAGTGGAAGTCACATATCAAAGTCAAGTTCCTTCTTAGTGCTTTCTTGAGACTTTATGTTCACCAATGTTTTCTAGAACATTGAAATTATTTGCTTGATAATTAACATATTCCTTTTATTTCCCTAAGGGATTTGGTGTAGTCTAAAACAGTGCCTTACAAATGTATATTCAACTGGAATAAAAACTTAAAAAATCTTAAAAGGAAAGTAATTTTTCCTTCCAACTTAGATATTTCAATTAGGAAGTACTGGTAATTACGCTTATGTAAATTTCAGCATTTATGCATTAGCAAGCGGCAACCTACATGAAATTCAGTTGAGGATTTTGAGATGCTGCTGGAAGTTAAAGCTGAGTGTGAAATGTGGAAGGTAGAAGCTACAGAAAATCAGGAATAATTCCTTTCCTTGGTAACTCATATACCTAAAACGTACCCTTCTTACTTTATCAGAAGGATGATACAAAATCTTTG
>NW_007728400.1:274605-275970 GCF_000696425.1 Galeopterus variegatus
AAGAGGTGATTAAGTTGATGGTTTAATGGTGGTTGTGGGTGTGGTTCTGAGGGCTTTAAAAAAAGAGCACATGAGAAGTTTGCTCTGCTCTGCTCCACCATTTTCTGCCATGTGAGACCCCCAAATTGCTGTAAAGCCACCACCAAGGAGACCCTCACCTGATGTGATCCCTGGACTTTGGACTTCCCAGCCTCTGAAAATGTAAGCAAAACATTTTGTTTTCTTTATACATTGTCTATTTCTAGGTATTTTGTTCTAAGAAACAGAAACAGACTAAGACATTTCTTAGAATGTATCCCCGTTGTTAAGTCATATATGACTGTACTGGAATTTTGAAAAATTTCGTTTGAGCTAAAAGCATATATTCTTTTTTATTTAAAATTTACTTGTACATATTTGTGGGGTATAATGGGTCATTTCAATACATGCATATACTGTGCAGTGATTCACTTAGTGTAGACAGCATAGTTTTGTACCCTTAGTTCACCACTTATCCTCCCTGCCTGGTAACTATCATTCTACTTTCCCCTTCTACAAGAACCACTTATTTTTTATATTCCACATATGAGTGATATCAAAAGCATATATTCTTACCTAATAATAATTACCAGAATTGAAAGAATGGGCAAGAGTCCAGCAGAGAAAGGTTTAATAACACTATTGTATTTTCATGAAGTAGCCAGAAATGGTCATAGCCAAATCTGCTCACTTGTCTATTTCTGTAATTTGGGGGGAGAAGGAAAAAATAACCTATAAACAAATGTTTAAACTGGAAATAAGAAATGTCTATATTTTTCTTAAACTGTCTGTACACTGGCTTTAAAAGTCTGGCTCAAGTAATATTTTATATTTGAAAAAAATGTTCATTACTATGGACAATTTTATTAGATAAAGCAAAGAAAGGATTACTTGGTCAAATTATCAGTTTAACAAGATAAAAAATTTACTGAAATGTTTTAAAAGAAAACATTTTTCATATTACCTATTATATAATATCATCTCTTTTTCCTAAGAAACCAAATTACTAGGAGGAATCAATCTATCATGAGCTAGTTCCCGAAGTAAAAAACTCTATAGGATCATTAGAGTTTCTTTCGTTCTTCTTTGAAAATAGGGTCAGCCCCAATCATTAGAATAAGTGGTTGCTGAAGTTATTCTTCCCCTAAAAAAGCAAATTTATTTTAAATGCTTATTTATTCCTTCCTACTTAACGACGTCAGTTGTATAACAGATGAATTAGTGAGTTCTTCCATTTCCTTCAGCTAATTATCTAGCGAGGCAAATTTTAAAAGTATATTTTAATCATTTTAAAATACCTTTTTTTTAAAGCAAAAATTGAGCTAGGTGGCAGGATGGAAGTTTTGC
>NW_007728400.1:277097-287147 GCF_000696425.1 Galeopterus variegatus
GAGCGCCGCCGCGCTTCCCAAGCGGCGCACTATAGCAGTGCGCCACCGGGCCGGCCCTGGAAGTTTTAAGTTTTAAATTAAATTTAATATTTGCCTGAAATGTTCTATTGTAAATGTTGGAAATAATGCCATAATAAAGAATGGAATTTTTTTTATATGTTATTGACAGCGTAAAATAAAAAGTCACTTTTTTAGTTTGTCATATGTACGAATTACATAAAAAATCAAAGATTTATTTCAAATATCCAAATGAGATAAGCTCTTTGAAAATACTTTACATATTCATTTTAAATTATGTTACTTGGGAGGTAACATTCTAATTTAATGCCAAAGTAGACAAATCATCAATTATGTCTGCATAACCAACACAATGGGAAACAAGACACTTGCACTAAACACTGAAAACTACTTGCTTGATTTTTATTCTGGAATGAAATCCTCAATGACTTTACTTTCTGATACAATGGCAAAATGATCTAAGAAATATTAATTCTAACCTTTCTCCAGATGTGATTGCAAAAATAGTACAAAGTAAGTGAAGACAAAAATAATGAATGCAATTGTTTACTGAATACTAAGGAAATGCCAAGGAACTAAAACTTATTACTCAAATATTCCCATATATATAAGGGGGTAATTCAAAAAGTTCATGGAAAGATTCGTATTGTCTTTTAATTCTATTTTTCCATGAACTTTTGAAATACCTACGTGTGTATCAATAGAGCAGTGACTCTCAACCAGGGATGACTATTCCCCCAGGAGCATTTGGCAATGTCTAAAGACATTTTGGGGTTTTAGAACTGTGGGGGTGATGCTACTGGCACTTGCAGAGGTCAGGAACGCTGCTAAATAATCTACAATACACAGGACAGGTTTCTCCTACCACAAATAAATGAATGAATAAATAAATAAATAAAAGAGTTATCTAGGCTAATGTGTCAATAGTGCTGCTGTTGGAAAACCATGCAGTTGGGTAGGAGTGGGCTTTGCCAGGTAGATAATTGAACTGAATAGGTCATTTATTAGCCTCTGAAAAACAGGCCAGAAGGTTGAAAATCTGCAAGAATTTCACCTTGTTAAACCCTTCAGAGACATCAGAAGGAGTGAATGAGTAAATCTAAAATATCACTAGCAGCTGGACTTAGTAACTGTATTATTCTTAAGGAGATTTATTGATCAGGATAACATATTATTTTCCTTTATTTTCTTTATTTTTTTATTTTAACTTCTCAATATGCATTGTAGTTGATTTTCATGACCCTTTACCAGTTCCTCTTCCCCCCTCCTTCCCCCCCCATCATATAGACATTTCTCAACAATGTTCCCTTGTTTTATAATAAAAACAGAATGTAGCAGTTTATACGAAACATTCCTAAGTAAATACAAATTGTTTCAGAATTATTTTCTTTTGATTGCTTGCAATTTTGAAAACAAGTTTTACATTTTTTTAAAAAAATGTTTATTCAGAAAATTCTTTTGTAATTAAAAAATTTAATAGTTTATTAAAATATTTCCTTTCAGTTAAATTTCTTCTCTGATGTTTTAAAGACTAGTTTATGTTAATGCTATGAGTACTTAGTACTGGAAATAATATTAGTAATGCTTTTTTAAAAAAAAAAAACCTTTTAATTAATGAATAATGTTCACACAGAAGAGTAAACAAATCCTAAGTAATTAAACTTGATTGACTTTTACAAATTGAACAAATTCATCATAGCCAGATCATGACACAGAACACTGACCACATCCCAGAAGCTCTCCTTACTTTCCTTCCCATTTGTAACTCTCCACCAAAGGTAGCCAAGCATTGTTTTGATTTCTATCAGCATAAGTAGTTTTTACTCTTCTGAATTTCTGTAACTGGTATCCTACAGCATGTAATCTTTATTTAGTGTTGGGTTGTTTTTCTCAACCTTTTGTTTGTAAGATTCATCCTGATCATATGAAGCAGTTGGTTTCACTGCTGTCTGGTTTTCCATCTAATGAACTATTGAAATTTATTCATCTAGTGTATGCTCTACATGTCTTTTGGTGACCCCAGTATGCACTTTTGGGAGAGAAATAACTAGAAAAGGAATTATTGCTCATTAGGTATGCATATACTTAGCTGTATAGATATGGCCAAACCATTTTCCAAAGTAATTATACCAGTTTACACTCCTGAGTGCTGTATATGAGTCTCTTTGCTCCATATCTGTGCCAACAACTAGTAATGTTGGTTTTAAATTTTCAGACAGTCTGATGAGGATGTGATAATATCTCACTGTGGTTTTAATGTGCTGCCCCTGGATGACTGATGATATTGAGCACTCTTTCATATGTTATTTGGATATTCCGTTTGCCTCTTTTAAGGAGGTGCAACTAAAAGCTTTTTATTCATTTTTGTTCCCTGTCTTATTTGTTATTAATTTGTAAGAGTTCATAATGTATTCTGGATATGAATTCGTTTTCGAATATGGGTGTGTATGTTGCAAACATCATCTTTCACTGTGTAACTTGCATTTTTTTTTTTTTTTTTGTCCTTTTTGAGACCGGCCGCACCGCGCTCAGCCAGTGAGCACTGTGAGTGCTGTGAGCGCACCGGTCATCCCTATATAGGATCCAAACCCGTGGTGGGAGCGCTGCTGTGCTCCCAGAGCTGCACTCTCCCAAGTGCGCCATGGGCTCGGCCCTGTAACTTGCATTTTAAGTAGTGTTTTGATGAACAAAAAGTTCTTAATATCAATGATCTCTGGATTTTACAGTTAAGTGCTTTTGGTGTATTCTTTAAAAAGTCTTTACCTACGCCAAGGTCATGGAAATATTACCCTATGCTATCTCCTAGAAGCTTTATAATTTTACTTTTCACATTTGGGCCTATAATGAACTTAGAACTGATTTTTGAGTATAGTGTGAGTATACTGAGTATATTGCTCTACTGGTCTATCATTATACTACCATACGACAATAGCCTATCATTATACTACCATACAACAATAGTTTTATAATTAACTTTGATATGAAGTATATTAGTAGGTTTATACCTATGGTACTTTAGTCTGTTTGTGTTGCTTATAACAGAATACATGGAGCTGGGTGATTTATAAAGAAAGTAAAATTTATTGCTTACAGTTTCTGAGGCTGGGAAGTCCAAAGTCCATCTGGTGGTGGTGACAGTGACCCAGGGGTCTCACATTGCAAGATGGTGGAAGCAGAGAGTGCAGAGAGAGAGAGACAGATAGACTCTCCTCTTCTTTTAAAGCCCTCAGAACCACGCCCCTGACCACCATTTTTATTCCATTCACTAGTGCACAGTCCTACAATCCAATCACCTCTTCAAGGCTCCACCTTTCAATTATCATAATAGCATTTCCCACTCTCTTTACAGTCTTCGTGGGGGCTAAGTTTCAAATACATAAAACTTGGGGGACATAATTCAAGCTTCAAGGGAATTTTGGGGGGACATAATTCACTCCACTACACCTATGATGCTCCCAATTTTTTTTTTTTTCCTTTTTGTCTTTTTTCGTGACCAGCAATGGATCGCAACCCTCAGTGTCGCGCCCGTACCGGACCGGGACCAGCAACGGGATCGCAACCCTCGGCGTTGCACCCGCACCCCGCTCAGCCAGTGAGCAGCCGGTCTGTATGTGGGATCCGAACCCTTGGCGGGAGCGCCTCCGCACCCCCAAGCGGCGCACTGCAGCAGTGCGCCACCAGGCCGGCCCTCCCAATTTTAATAATATCATTGTTATACAAAAATTTTTACAGTTTCATCTCCTTCCTCTTCTTTGACTAATTTTAATTATGGATTTTGAAAAAACCTGAGATACTTGATGGCATTAAATGATACACATCAACTGCCTACCCTAGTGCGTTGTTTATACTGGAAATAATATATGTCAAATGCCTAGCCTAATGCCTTGTATATATTGGGCACTTGAAGATAGCTATAGTTAGTAATAGCAGTAATAGTGTAATTAACAGAAAAAATGTTGGCAATAGTTACATTAAGGGATATTCAGTAAACTATATAACAGGTTCAATTCTCAAAGCATACTTTAATATTAATTTTCACTCAAAATCTACATTCTTTGTGAAATGTCAATTTCCCCAATCATATGTAAACTTTACTTAAAATCACACAATGCATACCCAATGATAAGTTTCTATCACAATGTCTGGCTGAATTCTGAGTTTTCTAAGAGAGATCAGGTTTTGAAGAACCACACATGTATGGTATAACATAATACTAAGAGCATGTGTTTTGGGCACAGATATACCTGTGTTTGGTTCTTAGCTTCTCCACTTTACTATGTGAGTGACCTTTGAGGCTCATTTCCTCATCTGTAATAAGAGTGACAATCTGTGACAATCAAATGAGCTACTGTGAAATAATGTATATAAATAGTTCAGTGCTAGTTTATAGTAAGTATTTTTTAAAAGTTCTTCTCAAGGGACGGCCCGGTGGCACACTGGAGAGTGCGCCACTTAGGAGTGCGGCGGCGCTCCCGCCGAGGGTTTGGATCCCATGTGGAGACTGGTTCCCGCTCACTGGCTGAGCGCGGTGCGGGTGCAACACCGAGGGTTGCGATCCCGTTATCGGTCAGTAAAAACAAAAAAAGACAAAAAAAAGTTCTTCTTAAGATTAATTTGTATTTTATTATTTTTTCTTCTTTGGTTAAGCTTGATCCGAATTTACCAAGACAATACATTTTTGAGATAGATAATTATTTTCTTCCTCCAATGTTTCCCTTTACAAAGAAATATTTTATTTGCCTTTTATTCTTTTCATTTCTTTATTATGTTCCCTTGTACAGAAGAGCTACAAACACACTTGTTTCTACCTGCTGCAAGAATTCATATGAAAGGCCATAATATGCCAGACATCTGAGCCTTCTCAAACAGGTGCAATGTGTTCAAAAGCAAGATAATTCCAATGAGAAGTTATCAGGCGCCTTATTACTCCCCTAAAGGGACTGTTTTGTTAGATCTGGAGGTCTGAGTAATAAGCATCCATTAAACCTATGAGAATAGGCTGTGTGAAAAGAGAGTATAGAGAAAGAGAAAAAGAAGATTATCAGAAAGCAAATATATCAGAAAAAGATATACTGACTTCTCAAGAGAATCAGGAAACAGAATCAAAAGTTTCAGAAAATGGAATTAGGCTCATCATTTTTTAGTGATTTTTTAAAGTGATTACTATATGCCCACTTTTATGTAAAGTGCTGGGCCAATACAAAAATTTGACAGCTTCCACCATTCCTTGATCTGTCTCATTCTGGCAAAGAATCAATAGCATCCAGAGTCGAGATATTCTTAAGCATCCTACAGTCCAGAGGACTCAATAGCCATGGACATGCTTTTTTCTTAAAACAATGGCAGCAAATACCATGCATTTAAACACAATATATTTCAGCCAAAAAGCAAGGGACTGGGTCAGGAGTATTTAAGTGTTTACTGAGAATGTTGTCAAAGCGAGGCAAAATCAAAGTAAGTGATGTCATAGAACGAAAGTAAATGACAAAAGTGAATGAGATTAGAAGCCCACCTATGCTTTCCTCTTCTTCCCTGCTGTTGCTACTCCTGAAGTTCATGCTTTAATTACCTTGTCATGGGAAATTATAGATGATACCTAATTGTTTTGCCTACCTTGGTTCTTCTCTCTTCCAATGAATCCTATACACACTAGCAAATCACTGTTCTTGAGGAACATTTTGATCTGTTGCTTTTCTCAAAGATCTTCTGGTATCCTATTAACTAATGAATAAAATCCATATACATTCTGGAAATCCTGGTGTTTTTTTTTTTTTTAATAAGTGTAGGTAATGATAATAATAATACCCCCAAGCCTATGGTTCCCCATCTAGGAACCACAGATAGTAAAATGTACCTTGCTGTGGGGAAAATATAGGAAAATGGTCAGGGCTCCTCAGATGTTCAGAATCTTCCTGAGCATTTGATGTAAATATGCATGTGCATCCAGGTGTTCCTTGGCTATTGTCTAATGTAATTGTGTATGTGCGCCCAGGTGTCCTGGGTTATGGACTTAAATATTAAGGATCAGTGGCTCTGGTCCACAGGGCTCCCCGAGCCCAGGATGCTCCCAGGGGGGCATGTGGAGGCTGCTACTGCTCCTGTTGGATCTGCTGGAGGCTGCTGTAAGTTGCTGCCACTGCTGAGGAAGCTGAGGACTGAGCTCGTGTCATCTGCTAACAGCTCCCGGATCTTGCCCAATTACCTGTGTGGACCTGCGTGTGAGGGGTTCTAGTGACCCAGCCTGGCATGTGAGAGGTCTGTTGACCTAGTCTGTACAACGGGTTTGAAGGGTCTGTGAGCCCTAGTCCTGACAATACAAATGGAAAACTTAGTGTAACTAAAGTAATGAAACACCTTGGCTTTAGTTATGAAATGCCTAGCCCTACAATTGGCGTAGCTAAGTCTACAGTTATTGTTGTAACCCGACAACTGGTGTAGTCATATAGCTTTGCACTTGCAAAGCTGCTGTGTGTATAAATAAAATGATATTTGTAAAGCACAAAGAAAGAAGGCTTGTATACTAGGCAGACAGCTGCCTCTAATAAAATCTTTCATATAAATAGCAAAGGAGAAAAACGATTATGATTTTATGACTTTTACTGAATAACTACTATGTACCAAGGAATATTCTAAGCATTTTATGTGTAAACAGGAGTTTACATGCTAGAAATTACATATATTTGTTTTGAGAGCTGAGAATATCAATTATCAGCTCCTTAAATTTTTCCAAGGAATTTACAAATTTATGGCATACCTGATTTTTCTATTGCAACTAATTCCAGATGAATTTCTGTTGCTTATGAACTTCTGTGTTTAAAGGATTCCAGATTAGTTACTAAAGTGCTAAAGTGGCAGGGAGGGGAATTTGTTGCTAAGAAACAATGTTTAGTAAAACAAAGTTAAATTATTTAACCAGAAGTCCTGTGTCTTAAAAGACAAAAAATCCATTTTGCACTTTTACTAATATTTGAGCTGTTAAATCACAATTGCACTCTGGTTTTGGAAGTCGTGTGTGCGTGTGTGCGTACACATGCGTGCCATGTGGGGTGGTGGGTGATTGGAGTATGTTGAGGATATACTTAGTAAATAAGCAAGCTGGAAAAATGACTAAAGATTACCACCAAATCTAATTTATCATTAAGGATCCGGAAAGTTTTTCTGAGGTCGGTATCACTTACTCAGCTTTGGGGAAACCATTTACTTTGGGGAAACCATAGACACTCTCTTATCAAACCAGATACTCCTAGATCTCTAACAACTTATTTTAGGAACAGCTTTGCTCAACTGACTTCCCAGTGTTAAGGCTGCTGTATGGAAATAATCATGAAAATATATTTCTCAATTTTATGCTGTTCAGACATCTAAATTAATAATGATTTCCTCTATGCATCCGCAGGGGCGAAAAAGGTGTGATACCTTTCTTCCTCACAGATGACACTCTAATAACAAAAGACAGATTAACAAGAGAAAAGCATAACAGATTTATTTAATCAAAGTTTTATGTAACATGGATCCTTTAGAAATGGAGACCCAAAGACCCAAGGGAAAACTATCCGTGTTTATGCTTCGATTCAATGAAGAGTGGACAGCTGTGTAGAAATGTGATTGTACAAAAAGGTAATGATCCAATAGTAGCAGACTAAGTGGGGAAGCCCAGCAAGGCCTGCTGTTCAGATTCTTCTTGGCCTCTCTGTGTGGCATTCTTTCAACCCAGGTACAAGGCAGGACCCCTCTGGAATGAGGGTCTTATGATCTACTTCCAGACAAGGCAGGCCAAAGAATTTCTTTATGGCCAGTTCCTATCTAGAAAGGCAGGGGAAGGTTAGAGTAATATTTCTAGGTGTTATGGGGAAGAGGGGTTCTGGTTTCTATGACCCACCTTGTGGGAAGAAGGGAAACAAGAGACAGGAGGACAAGAGAAAGTCAGAAAGAGACTGCTTCTGAGGACCTTCCAATGTCCTTCACTTCAAAGTACTCAGCATACCAAAGTAGCATATTTGGGGATATCATTTTTTGAGCCCCAGTGCAATTTACCTTTTATGATATTTTTCAGCAGGTATATCAGTGCAGCAAATAATATTAGTGGTAGAGTAAGCATTAAGAAATAAATATTCCTTATTAAAAGAAGATGAAATTTAAAAAATATGGTGATAGCATAGGGTAACAAGTATTTGCTATTATTACCTCGGTCCTAACAAATCATAATTTAGACAAATGAGCACTGCATTGAAGACTCTGTTCACCTCTTTTTAGACACTTTTTACTTACTTGTTCTGTAAAATATGGGGGGCAATTAAAAGTCCACATGAGGGTACTTCAAAAAGTTCATGAAAATATTTGCATTATTTTTCAATTCTGTTTTCCACGAACTTTTTCCAGTCCCTCGTACTGAATGAGAGAAGAAAAATATCATTCATATCACATTACTGAAACATTCAACCAGACTTCATTACAGAAACATTCTACCAATCTTCTAAAGCTAAGATTTCAATTTTTGTGGAAATAACACTTGGCCAAATTTTAATCCAAGTTTAAAATTAGACATCTGGAGGTCAGATTTGGAGTTACTGATTTGGATTTATTGATACAGTCCTCTTTATCAATAAGCAGAATTCATGTTTAAATTTTCAGCAGAGGAAACGACCCATTTAAATGATACAGACAACATTCAAACATTTGATTCTCTTCTATTTTTGATTGTAATTAGCATCCTGACATTAAATATATGACTGAAGCATTACCAGCCCAATTCCACTGTTAATTCAATGATGGCAAAATTCTGTATTACATATTTACCAATATTTGCCAGGCATGCTTTTGTATGGCAAGTGTATTTACAAAATTAGATTTCATCTTAAGATAAGTGAAACTAATGTCCTTTACTTATCCCATCTCTTCCCTCCAAAAAAACCTAAAGAAATTGATCTACTTTGTTTTATAAGACTGCTTGAAAAAAAAAATCTTCCCCTTTGTTGACACAGATCACATACAAATGAAACAAATAAATGGGACTGACATAAATTTACAGGCTCTTCTGCTTATAATTAAGTCCAGGTCGCAGAATCTATTCCCAAGATATCAAGGGATCTAGTTGACTTCAGTGGAGGGTGGGGGGTGAGGGGGAGAGGGAGAGAAAAAGAAAGTGTCCATAGAGATAGAAAAAAGTACATTAAGAAGAATTATAACTGAATTACTATAAATTCATCATCACCAGAGGAAAAGGAAGACCATAATATTTATTCATTAATACAGTTAATATTTATTGGATATTTAGATGTAAGAAGCTTTTGTAGGTACATTGAAAATACAAATTGTTATAGCTGTAAATATAAATTTCTTTATTTAGATGAAAAAGAACTGACTGTAGTGTAGAGGAATAAGTTAGAAATGAATAAGGGGGAGATAAGGATGTGAAAACTATAAGACAGACAGTGGTGGGTACCACAAGGGATGGACAGAAAAGCTCTTTGGGGAGTTCTGAGGAAGGAGTGGTATTTCCAGCTGTGGTATTCAAGGAAGGCTCTTTGAAGAAGCTCACTCAGGACTCTCACTTCTTCCAAGACTACCCTATGAGAGCCAGCAGAGAACACCTACACACAGGCAGAAGTGGGAGTGCAGACACCAAACGAAGCTGTGTTTACATGATATGGCATTATTTTCAAGTGATCTTTCTGTTTTCTGAAAGTATTCTTAAAGTTATTTTTGAAATGTGTATATAAAATGGTTTAGAAATCTTTAACTAGTTTCATGCTGACAGCAACTTTCTCCTGAACCAAACTTTGAGACAGGCTTTTGGAAGCCCTCTTTTGTACTAGACCTCATCCTTCAGTTTCCGCGTTCATCTTTGCAGAGTCCAGATTTAGCAATATTCCTGTTCAGTCAGTTTAGAGAGAATCCTCCCACCCTTGTTATCTGAAGACTTTGAATATCTGATCAAATTCTGCATCCCCACCATCCTCCAGGTGATATCCGATTACCTTAGCCTGCCTCAGCAAGAATCCTGTTAAGTTGGTTTAACAAGAATTCCCCTAT
>NW_007728400.1:288664-290686 GCF_000696425.1 Galeopterus variegatus
ACTCTAAGGCCCCAAATGATCTGGCTCCTGGTAACTCTCTAATTGTCTCCTATCTCATCTCCTGCCATCCGTGCCTTCTCTCATAGAACCTTAGTGTCTTCAAACCTCCAAACTTATTTCAAGCTCAAAACCTTAGCAAAATCTGTTCCTTTTCTAGAATTATACTGCCCTGGCATTATACATGGCTGGTGCTTTCCTTTCATTAAGGTTTCAACTTAAATGCCAAGTAATCCCTGCAGCTTTCTACCCACTGTAACTAAATACTCTGATTCACATAATCTATTTTAGCACCTTATTCATTTCCTTCATGTCATTTCAGACATTGTAAACACTAGCTTATTTATTCTTTAGCTTATTTACTCTTATTTACTCCTTTACATGCCTGTTCTATTACCTACTACACACTGTGCAGCATCCCAGGCATATGGTATTCAGTGAAGGACTAAATGGAAGAACGGGATAGATATAAGCGATTTTCATTCATTTCGGGGTTTTTTTTGTAATGGAATATCTCTGTATATAATGTTTTCCTAAAACCAAAGTAAAACATTAAAAAATATTAAAAGGTAATTTAACTCAAATCTTATTAAAGTTGCCAAAAAAGTATTTATAATGATGTATTTGTTTTCTTGTGATATCTAACGCATCATTTTAGAAGGTGTTTCTGCTTTAGTCAAATCAATAAATAAGAAAATAAAAACAATTTTCTTTTTAGACAGAACACTGAAAAAAAAANAAGGTAATTTAACTCAAATCTTATTAAAGTTGCCAAAAAAGTATTTATAATGATGTATTTGTTTTCTTGTGATATCTAACGCATCATTTTAGAAGGTGTTTCTGCTTTAGTCAAATCAATAAATAAGAAAATAAAAACAATTTTCTTTTTAGACAGAACACTGAAAAAAAAAAGTAGAACATTTGCATTTTAACTAACTATTTCATTACGTTAATATCCAAACTCTTTGCCTAGGTTAAGTCAATGGTAGTACAGTAAACATAGGAAATTTACATCCTTTTAATCTGAATATTTTTCTCTTTTGTTTTCATACCCAATTAAAATCAAATATGAATAGTGGACTATTAGAAAAATTTTTATTTTTTTATTTGTTTAAAAAAATTTTTTTCATTGTATACATTTATTGGATACAATATGTTGTTTCAATACATGCATATATTGTATAATGATCTAATCAGTATAGTTAGGATATCTATCACCACCTAAACATGTATCACTTCCTTGTGATTATAACATTTAATATCCTCTTTTCTGGCTATCTTGAAATATATAATACAATATTATTATCTATTGTCACCCCAGGGCACCAGAACTTATTCTTCCTATCTAAATGTAACTTTGTAACTTTGTACCAGTCTACCAACCTCCCCCGCACCCGCAAACCCCTTCACTGCCTCTGGTAACCACTATTCTACTCTATTTCTCTTTTTAATTTATTTTTCTTAATTGACTCATGATAAATGTATATATTTATGGAGTACAATATGATAATTGATTACATTCAAACTGTGTGCAATGATCATATCACGGTGCTTAGTGTATCAATCACCTCAAACAT
Source organism: Galeopterus variegatus (assembly GCF_000696425.1). NCBI lineage: Eukaryota > Metazoa > Chordata > Mammalia > Dermoptera > Cynocephalidae > Galeopterus > Galeopterus variegatus. The sequence continues at coordinate 290,239 of NW_007728400.1, forward strand.
TTGTCAGTTCTATGTGTTAGGAATATTCAACACCATCTTGACTAGCTATTGAAAGATACACAGTACTTTCTTAACTGGAGTCTCCCAATATTACTATAGAAACCTAGATTCCATTCTTCCTATCTCTCCAATATTTTGTATTCACTGACTACCATCTTCTCTTCTCCCCTCTCTAGTCTACAGTAACCACTATTCTACTTTCTGTATCTATGAGATCAACTTTCTCAGCTTCCACATGAGTGAGAACATGTGGTATTTTCTCTCTGTGCCTGGCTTATTTAACTTAAAATAATTTTCTCCAAGCTCATCCGTGTTGCTGCAAACGTCAGAATTTCCTTCTTTTTTATAGCTGAGTAGTATTCCATTGTGTATATATACCACATTTTCTTTATCCAATCATCTGTGGAAGAATGTTTAGGTTGGTTCCAACTTTGGGCTATTGTTAATA
>NW_007728400.1:291271-292611 GCF_000696425.1 Galeopterus variegatus
TTTATCCAATCATCTGTGGAAGAATGTTTAGGTTGGTTCCAACTTTGGGCTATTGTTAATAGAGCAACGATAAACACAGGAGTGCAGGTGTTGCTTCGACTTGATGATTTCCACTCCTTTGGACATATACACAATAGTGGGATTGCTGGGTCAAATGGTAGTTCAATCTGTAGTTGTTTCAGAAATCCCCATACTGTTTTAAAATCTATTTTGTTAAAATAGTATGCAAGAAAGAAAGAAGCAAATAAAGAAATGAAAAAAGGAAGGAAGGAAGACATGAAGAAAGCTTGATTTTAAGAGACTTCATAAAAGTAACAAAAGAAATTTTTATTCATGTGAATATTAATTCATGAAAATTGTATTAACGATAACCCCCCTACTCATTTTATATTTTTAAGTGGAAATTTTCCAAACACTTAATTGCATTTTTCTTCCTCTTTGTAATGCAAGGAGAAGTGAAACAGATGGTCTCAGAAATGCATTTTGAAGGTTAATACTTTGGGGCATGGACAAGAAGAACAGTTATATTAAAACTAAATGATTACAACTCTAGCTCCTTTTTCCCCCATATTACATAAATGTTATCAAATTAATCATAGAGTTTTATAAGACTGCCACTGATTTACTCTCTTTTCTTTAAATTATGAAATCTAAAATCCAGGACCTTGAAAAATCTCCTTCCTTCACTACCTCTGTATCTCAAGTATACAGAGCCTTATTTGATTGTCAGTTACCCTGACTGGCCCCAACCTTTCATTAGCTAAAATAATAATAACAATGCTACTAGTCATTTACAACTGTACCCATTTCATCAGAATGAAAATCCTGCCAAACCAGAAAATTGAGGAGAAAAAGATATAGGGATAGAGGTGGTTGCAAGGGACCTAACACAAAAAGGTACCAAATGAAAAAGCAAAACCAGCAAACACAAAGTCTATTTGAGAGTAAGGACCATTAATTCAGTGTCAGTGAGGATGAAGTATTTAATTTGCATATCTTTCACCTTGTGATGGTAAAACATCACTAACAGACATACCTTTTTTCTAATGTGTTGATTCTTATATCAGTCAATAAGCAAAGGCAGTCATGGGTCATGACAAATACGTGATGAAGTAATGTAAAATCTTTTCATCTAGTTAGCTTTAATTTTTCCCAGATAACTAATGTTCCTACACACATTTTTCCAGTCAGTACTAAGACCAAGTCAATCATAAATGGAAAATTAATCTTTCAACATCTAGTTAAGCTTGGCAGATTAGAAGCAGGTATATAGCTCTGCTTCTTTCCTAAACTCTATTAAAATAACAGTAATGCATTACAATCACAGAGGTTAAAAAAAA
>NW_007728400.1:293198-297448 GCF_000696425.1 Galeopterus variegatus
AAAAAAAAGAAGGAGCCTAGAGAAGAGATAATGGCAGATGAAAGATAGCAGTAATTTTTTTGAAGATGAAAAATCAATAGAGGTATTACCAGACAGAGAAAGCTGACTACCATGGGCCTGCAGATTTTTATGTCTATAAGAAGCAAGTCATCTTATGTCCCAGATCCACAGATATATTTATTTACCCAGGTACTATGCAAAATAGAACTAAATAGACAGGTAAACGGGGAAATTGAAGCTGACTTAAAAACTCACTGAGCCTTCAGATGCCCATCTACCATCCCCATCCAGTCAACAACTCTCAAGTCCTAGCTTGAGCCTAGAGACTCATTCCATGGAGAAACTGAAACAGAGAGGCTTCTAACCCAGGGTCCTTAGATACAGCAAGTTCCAGAATAAGATATATTGAAAAAAATGGGGGAGGAGATTAAGAGAAACCCTACATGGAGAGCAGCAAATTACCAAGCTCCTTGCCTTACGTGAAGATGGATGGCACCTAGACTAGTACTCCCTTCGTCACCAACCCCCAACCCCTCCCCCACCAAAGCAACAGAATGTTTTACTCTCTGGAGAGCCTTTGTGGCCACAGAGAAAAGTTATACAGCTGCTTACAGAGATGTTTCGCCCAGCAGGGAGGCAGGGCAGAGGAGGAAGATCTCTGTCTACTCACCGTATAGCCAAGCAGACCTAACAACTAAATAAGTTGAATTAGTAAGTAAAATATTCCTAAAAAGAAAATCCCAGGCCAACTTGATTGGGGAGTTCCAACAAATACTTAAGAAAGAGATAATACCAATCCCACACGAACACTACAAAAATAGAGTACCAGGAAAAAACACATCCCATCTTATTCAATAAAGCCATTATTGCCCTGATACTGAAGTCAGAGAAACACATGGAGACCAAACCATTCCTTAGAAGCATAGAGGCAAAACTTTTCTTAGCAAAACAGCAAAACATATCCAGTAACACATAAAAAAGGGTTACAAACTATGAAAAAGTGGGATTTATCCCAAAAATGCAAGGTTGGTTTAACATCTGAAAGTAAGTTAATATAATAAACCATATTAATAAAATAGAAAAATATCACATTAGCAGCATCTCAAAAAAGCACATAAAAAGTATTTAACAAAATCCAACATTCAATCCTGATAAGATCTCTTTGCAAACTAGAAATAGAATGGAATTTCTTCAACCTAATAATGGACATCAATAAAAAACCCACAGCTAATATCACACTTGATGAAAGACTGAATGCTTTTCCCTGTGATATGGAACAAGGCAAAGATGTCCATTTGCACTACTTTAATCCAAAAATGTGGACTATAGCTAGTTCAATAAGGCACATTAATCAATTAGTTATAACTAACAGCATCCAGACTGGAAAGAAAGAAGTAACACTGTCTTTATTCATTGACTCTATGATCCTGTATGTATAAAATTTTAAGGAATTTACAAAAAAAATTGTTTTAACTAGAACTAATAAATGAGTTCATCAAGGTCAGAAGATATAAGGACAATATACAAAAATCAATTGTGTTTATATATACTAGCAATGAATGATCACAAAATGAAATTAAAAAACCCAATTTTATTCACAGCAGTGCCCAAAAGAGTAAATGACTTGTGGATAAATTTAACAAAAGAAATATAAGACCTGTACAGTAAAAACTATAAAAATTTGCTAAGAGAAATTTAAAATGGTCTAAATGAATGGAGAGACCTATCATGTTCATGGTCTGAACTACTCAAAATTATTAAGTTGATAATTCTCCCCAAATTGATCTATAAATTAAAGGCAATTCCCATCGAAATCCCAGCAGGATTGATATTAAAGTGTGTGTAAAAACCCAGAATAGCTAAATTAATCTTGAAAGAGAACATAATTGAAGGACTCATTATCTGGTCTCAAAAATTCTATAAAGCTATAGTAACCAGTGTGATATTAGCTTAGCAATAGACTTATAGATCAGAATAGAGGATCCAGAAACAATTAAAAAAACCTATATTTACATTTTAAATTTTTTTTTTTTTTTTGCCTTTTTGTCTTTTTCCATGTCCGGCAACGGATCGCAACCCTCAGTGTCGCCCCCGCACCGGACCGGGACCGGCAACGGGATCGCAACCCTCGGCGCTGCTCCCGCGCCTCGCTCAGCCAGTGAGTGGGAACCGGCCTGTATGTGGGATCCGAACCCTCGGCGGGAGCGCCACCGCACTTCCCAAGCGGCGCACTATAGCAGTGCACCACCGGGCCGGCCCTACATTTAAAATATTTTTGATAAATTTACCAAAGCAAATCAATGGGGAAAGGATAGTCTATTCAACAGAATGGTGCTAGGACCATTGGTTAATCATATGCAAAAACAAAACAGAACAAAAAACCAAAAATACTTAAAACACTTATACCCTTACTTTTCACCAAACTCATAAATTAACATAAAATAGACCATATACCTAACTATAAGAGATAAAACTATAAAACTATAAGAACAAAATTGAGTTTCATCATTGTGAGCTTGGGCTAGGCAAAAATTTCTTAGGCATGACATCTAAAGCACAATTTAGAAAAGAAAAAATCATAGTTCGAACTTCACCAAAATTAAAAATATTTATTCTTCAAAGAACACATTAAGAAAATTAAAAGAAAAGCCAAAAATGTGAATAAAATGTTTGCGAATCAAATATCTGATTAAAGACTTGTATCTAGAATATATAAAAAACTCTTCCAAATAAATAAGATGAAAAATCAACCCACGTAAAAAAGGGCAAAATATTTTAATATCTATTTCACCAAAAATTATATTCAAATGGGTAATAGGCACAAGAAAAGAAGCTCAGCATCATTCGTTATTAGGGCAAATTTTGCAAATTAAAACTGCAAAGAATTATCACTACCCATCCCACTAGAATGGCTGTAATCCAAAAGAATGACAATACAAAATATTGGTGAGAATGTGGAAAAATTGGAACCCTCTACATTGCTAATAGGAATATAAAACATATACTATTTCATAAGTTAGTTTGGCAGTTACTTAAGACATGAAAAATAAACTCATCATATGTCCCAGTAATTCCACTGTGAGTTCTGTTAGTTATCTACTCAAGCGAAATGAATACATTTCGACACAAATACTTATATGTGAATATCCATAGTAACATTATTCATAATAGCCCAAAACTGGAAGAAAAAATCCATCAACTGGCTAAATGGATAAGCAAAATGTGTTCTATGGTTACAATAAAATACTATTCGTCAATTAAATGGCTTAAACTGTTGATACATACTACTACAACATGGAAGAGACTCAAAAACATTACGGTAAGTGAAAAAAGCCAGACACAAAACACTATGTTTTTTATATTCTCATGTATAAGCATTTTCTGGAGAATGTAGAACTATAGAAAATGAAAGCAAACTGGTGGTTGCCTGGGGCTGTGAGTGCAGAGATTGACTGCATGAGCAGAAGGGAATTTTCTGGGGTAATTAAGGAATTGTAAAACTGCATTGTGGTAATTGACAGTAAGTAAGTTTTATGGTTTGCAAATTATATTGCAAAAAAATGATATNATTAATGCTCTAGCACTGGGGAGAAAGAAGGAAGACCTGTACACAGGCTTTGAAACTAGACACTTGTGGCAGAAAGATAGAGGCTTCCAGAAAAGGAAAAATAAAAAAGAAATTTTTTGGATTAATTTTTATGTTTTGTTACCAACTTTCAGTGAAGTTTTACAATTATTTTGGAAACTCTGAGGAGACTTTGTGGTAGAGACAAGCAAAAAAAAAATTAATTATGAATTTTAAAAATCCTTAAAAACTTGTACAAGATAAATTACTCAATAGTTAATATGCACCATCACAATGAAATAAAAAACAAATATATATTTACCCCTAAACTTAGATATGAGTATCATACAACTTTTACGATGATGGACAGAAGGGAAATATGTATAGGGTTGGGCGTAGGAAAAGAAGTGTGTGTGTGTGTGGGGGGGGTTGGGAGTGTAGGGGTGAATAAAAGTAGGCATTAAAGCCTAGATCCTTGGGCCGACCCTGTGGCTCACTCGGGTGAGTGTGGTGCTGGGAGCGCCGAGGCTGCGGGTTCGAATCCTATATAGGGATGGCCGGTGCGCTCACTGGCTGAGCGCGGTGCTGACAACACCAAGCCTAGGGTCGCGATCCCCTTACTGTTCACAAAAAAAATAAAAAAGCCTAGATCCTTATCTTCTATAATAACAAGGCAACAGGTAAA
>NW_007728400.1:297744-298652 GCF_000696425.1 Galeopterus variegatus
CCTTTCCCAACATGAATCTGAACAAATCAAACGATTCTCACTGTCCACATGTGTGACTCACTTCTTACTGCAATCTCTGTCTCTCCTCAAACTACGCCTTCCCTCTTTCCGTCCATCGAAATAATACCCCTTTTTCAAGGCCACATTTACATGTTAATTCCATCTTGAGGTTTTCTTTAGCCATGTACATAATATTTTAAAAATCACCTCACCTCTAATTATGCAGTCTTCTAATAAAGGGCAACTATAGTCATCATTATTAACCAAGTACTTGCTGAACTCTCTTTGCATGAGAGAAACTATTCTATTTATGGACATGAAGACTGGTAAACAAATTTGAGAGCTACTGGTTGCAAAAGTGTAGAATATTTCATTTATATTTGCACAAGAAGGGAGAAGAAAATGTCCAGGTGAACACAAAGTTTCTGGCATGAGTGACACAGGGTGAACAGAGAACACCGTGGGAGGAGCACTTTTGGCTGTGGGCAAATAATGATTCATTCTGTGTTGGCTCCAGACAATTTTGGGCATGTGAGTTGGGGAACATTTAAGACATCCATGTGAAGATTCTGAGTCGATAGTTGGATACATGATTCTACTTATCAGGAGAACCCTACTCTGCAACTAGAAATATGACAACTATCTGTGTATCTATTTGGAAAATGAAGCTTTATGTGTGGCTGAGAAGAGGATAGTGAAAAGAGCTACAGAGAATGAACACTGGGGAACTGTAAAACATGGTTTTCAGATTCCAGAAGATGAACCAGCATAAGACCAAAAAGAGAGAAGGTTGAGGATGTGGTATTGTGAAATCCAAAGTAAGAGAGTATTTCTGAAAGGACAGAATGGTTTAAAATAACAGTCAGGGCCGGCCCCATGGTGCACTCGGGAGAGTGCGGCGCTGGGAG
>NW_007728400.1:299577-301354 GCF_000696425.1 Galeopterus variegatus
CCTTACCAGTCACAAAAAAGACAAAAATAAATAAATAAATAATAAAATAAATAAAATAACAGTCAAATTATTTTGCATACTCTGTAAAATGCCAACTGAATAGTTCTCTGGGGACTGGAGAAAGAGCAGTGATTTCATCTAGAAGAGTGTAGGGCAGAAAACAGATAGACAAAATAAAGAGGGGCTGATTTGCTGATTGATGAATTACCCAAGAGAATGGGAAGTTTTCTTTTTCCTTTTTTTTTTTTTATTCCTTTTTTGTCTTTTTTTACTGACCGGTAACGGGATTGCAACCCTCGGTGTTGCGCCCGCCCGCCCCATGCTCAGCCAGTGAGTGGGAACCGGTCTCCACATGGGATCCGAACCCTCGGCGGGAGCGCCACCGCGCTCCCAAGTGGTGCACTCTCGAGTGCGCCACCGGGCTGGCCCAGAAAGGGAAGTTTTCTACCCAGTTCATGCTAATTTGTTAAAAGAATAAAGTTTGGGGAATCTCTAAGATATAGGTTAGTTTATTCATAATCATGAAAAAAAAAAAAAAACATCCAAATCTTTAACTGGGTGAATGGATAAACTATGATGGTACATTCATACAATGCAATGCTATTCAGCAATAAAAAGGAGCAAACTACTGATACTTGCAACAATATGGAGGAATCTCAAATGCATTTTAATAAGTAAAAGGCTATATTCAAAATGCTACATACTGTATGATTTTTCTTTATATAACATTCTGGAATAGGCAAGTCTATAGGGAGAATAACTGAGAGGTGGTTGTTAAAGGCTGGAGGTAAAATAAGACTTTGATTGCAAAGTAGCACAAGGGAATTTTGGGGGGGAGGAGGCTGACTAAACTATTTTGTATCTTGATTGTGGTGGTTACACAGCTGCATATATTTGTCAAAACTCACTATAAAGGGTGAATTCCTCCAGATGTAATTATACCTCAATTAAAACAAACAGGATCTATGCAATCAACCCATTGATCATCACAAAGTATGTACATGTAGTTTTGTACCTCATAATTGTGTACAATTATTACATGTCAATTAAAAACTAAAATTTAAATAATAAAAATAAGTCAGTCATCCATTAAAAAGAATGAATTATAAATCTAATGAAATTTTAAGTACATATAAACTAAGAGCTAAATAAAATTTAAAATCTCATCTAAAAATTGAAACCAATACCAACTGAAAGGTAAATTTAAAGGAGAAACACCACCTATAACACTGTCAGTTCTTTAGCAATATAAAGAACTTAAATAAAAAAGATAATCTAGCTTTCATTCTAGAAATAAATTGTTTGGTATACACAGAACTTTGTGAGATTTCTCTTCTTCTTTTCAAATGGTAAGATCTTATCTTCTGAATTGGCCTCAGAGTTAAGAGCAATATTGGATTATGTTGAAGGACTTGAGAAAATTGGTAATCTGGGATGAAATTTAGGCTTTGCTTCTAATTACTAGCTAAACAACTTTGGAAGAGTTATCAAAATTCTCTGGGTCGCAGTTTCACCATAATAAAATAGTGAATTTAACATCTATGTAAAAATTCATTCTATTGTTTTGTGTTTTTATTTATACATGCAAAATGCAATAAATAAAAGACTGAATTAAAAAGTCACACAACTAGTTCAAGTTTAGGTGGAATCTACATGGTAGTCCACTATATTTTTATCTGTAATGTAGCAAATATATTGTAATTAAAAGCCCCTACAGCAGTTTTTATAATAAATAAATGAGTTATAAAAACAAGCATTTAGCACTGACTCTGGTCCA
>NW_007728400.1:306117-306977 GCF_000696425.1 Galeopterus variegatus
AGCAGGATTACCGTAGGCCTAATATACTACATTAAATGAGTAGATTAGAGCTGCTCTTGCCGTAGTGAGAAAAAAATGAGGAGATGTGAGATGATGGATATGTTAACTTGTTTCACTATGAGGAATCTTCAAAAAGTTCATGAAAAGATTCATACTATCTTGTAATTCTATTTTTCCATGAACTTTTTGAAGTGCCCTTGTATAATAGCCACTTTACTTTATAGAACATCATGTTGCTATATACATGTTGTTAAATATATACAATAAAAATTATTTTTTTAAACAACAAACATATTTGACAGGGATTAATCCTGGATACTTATTCCTGCAAATCCATTGAGTCTGATCATGAAATCACTGGCTATATAATTATTTTAATGAACTAAATTGTACAATATCCGCCTCCACTTTATAAACATACTTAATTTATTGTTAATGGAAACCGTGATGAGTAAGTTTTGAGCTACAGAATGCCCAGAAAGAGAACCCAAGGCAACATGTATACAATTTAAAAAGAAATACCCTATTTTCTTAGAAAGCCTAAAGTGCCCAGAGCTAACATTTCCTTATGAAATATCAAGGTTCTTTTCCGACCATTCCCTTTACAAGTCAGGGTCCAAGCCTGAGGCAGTGAAATAGGCCTACAGGTACAAAGTTTAGTAAAACAATGCCTCCTCCTTCAGAGCCTTAGCATCAAGTACGGTGTTTAACCGGAGAGATTCGGCATCTTTATCCCAGTATTTTGGTAATGCTCATATAATGATAATAAAGTCATTGATAAGGAGGAGGATATCAACAAATATAAGTTTACTGTAATAGTAATAATTATTAATATTTTTGTTGTTGTTGATGACCAGAGT
>NW_007728400.1:308541-309146 GCF_000696425.1 Galeopterus variegatus
CAAAATTTTGATTCATTGTAATAATAGCTTTCTAAGATCTAGGGTTTTCCAATAATGTAATATAAAGGGGTGAAATTAACATCAAACAGAAGCCAAGTAACTTGTGAGTGATGGATGGTAAGAAAGATACCTGGCTGGAGATGGTGTAGAAAATACTAATACAAGAAGATAATACCATAGGACATTTTTATTTATTGGTAAGCAGTTGATTTCATCATTTTTATAAATGATACAAGCAGGATATCTCTTTGGCTCACAAAAATACCTTACCCCTTCCTTCACCCCCACCCTGGCTAAGTCTGTGCTATCTTTCTGCTCTCTGCCTATACATGATTGGTCCAGGGATAGAGAAAACTAACCCATTTTAGGCCAATGATGTACACCTATGGGAATTACAAAATAATAAAAAAAATGCAGAGGTGTACATCTTTGAAACTGAACAACTTGAATACGAGTATGTCAGAGAGAGAGGGAGAGACAGAGAGAGGGGATATGAAATTCTACCGCTGAGATCTAGGAGCAGCCAAGAAACTCCCAGAGCCTGTACGCAATTTTTACTTTGGATCTCTGCACAAAAACAGTGTCAATTTTTTAAAGGGGGAAAA
>NW_007728401.1:4434-7780 GCF_000696425.1 Galeopterus variegatus
AGGACCACATGTAAACGAAGGGACATGGCCATGTGCCAGTAAAACTGTTCACTAACACAGGTGACGGGGGCCGGCCCGGTGGCGCACTGGAGAAGTGCGCTGCTTGGGAGCGTGGCGGCGCTCCCGCCAAGGGTTCAGATCCCATGTGGAGACCGGTTCCCGCTCACTGGCTGAGCGCGGTGCGGGCGCGACACCGAGGGTTGCGATCTCGTTACCGGTCAGTAAAAAAGACAAAAAGGAAAAAAAAAAAACAAAAAAACACAGGTGACGGAAAACCACTTCACACCAACAAGCACAGCTGTTGTCCAAAAGCCGGAAAGTAACCAGTGTTGGTGAGGATGTGGGAAAACTGGGACTCAGTGCCCTGTGGGTGGGGACGTCAAACGGTGCAGCTGCTGGAAGACGGTGTCAGTTCCTCAAGAAAATTAACACAGAGTTACCACGTGACCCAGCAATTCCACCCAGGTCTATGCCCAGAAGAACTCAAAGCAGGGCCTTGAATAGAGTCTGGACACCCGTGTCCATAGCAGCACATTCACAACAGCGAGAGGTGGGGCCAACCCAAGGACACAGAAGAATGGAGTGGCGCGGTGTGGCCCATCCACACACTGGAATATGACTCAGCCATGAAAAGGAAGGACCTCCTGACACGCGCTACCACATGGATGGACCCTGAGGACACTGTGATTCCACTCACAGGGGGTCCCTAGAGTTGTGAGAGCCACAGACACAGAAAGTAGAATGGTGGGTGCCAGGGGCTGGGAGTGGGTGTTTAATGGGGACAGAGCTTCAGTTTGGGAAGATGAGAAAGTGCTGGAGATGGTGGTGACGGCTGCACGGCCATGTGAATGTGCTTAACGCCACCGAGCTGTGCACTAAACAGGGTTCAGATGGTGAATTTTATGTTATGTGTGTTTTATCACAATTTTTAAAAATGAAAAAATAAAGTGATATCCATAAAAAAGAAATTTAAATATATCTATATCTGCCACAAGCTGTGGTTTGCAGAATCCAGCCTTAGATTAAACTCTGGGGTGCAGTGCTGGGTCAAAGGCTGTCCTCTCTCCCTGCCGCAGTCTCTCTCTGTCTCCCTCACTTCCTTGCCCCTCGTTCTCTCTCTCTCAGCTTTGATAAGTGCTCCTGAGCTGCCCTGCTCAGACTTTCTGCCATTCCATCCTGTCGCCATTTGTGTGTAAGGCTCCGCCAGTGTCTCCTCTGTAGGTACTCTGCACTGTCACAATTACATGTCTCCCCACCTCAACACTGTGGACATCAGGGCCGGTCGTCCTCTGCGGTGGGCCATCCTGGGCACTGCAGGTGCTGAGCAGCGTCCCTGGCCTCCACCCACTCCATGCCAGGAGCACCCCTCAGTCATGATAACCCCAAATGTTCCCAGACATCGCCCCGTGTCCCCTGGAGGCTCCAGGCAGGATCACCTTAGGTGAAACCCTGCTCTATTATAAACAGAAAACTTGAGGAACACTCAGTAGCACAGACAGTGCCCTTCAGACGCCCTGTGGAGTGTGTGCCAGGTGAGTCGAGGTTCCACCGGGCGATGAGCCTCTGCTCTGTCTTCAGGTGTGTGACACTCACCTCCTGTCCCAGGTCTCACCGCCTCCCCCAGCTCTCGCTTCTTTTCAGCTCTTTATTTCAAACATCAGATTCACCTTCTGTCCCCGAATGGGTCTGGAAGAACTGTTGTCTTCATCTGATCAAAAAAGGAGTTTAGGTGGCAGGAGAAAGTGACGAGCTGCCCTTCGTTGTCAGCTGGGGACAAAGACATGGCCACGCACCCACCTGGCTGCCCACGATCACTCGGTGGCAGAGATGTCAGCGCTCAAGGCCCATGAGCCACCTGCCACCGGGTCCTTGGTAAAGGGGAGTGATGCTGCCTGAGAAACTGAGGCCGTCCTGCGACCACCCCGCAGGCCCCAGAACAGTTTTTTTCTGGGCTCCAATTATGAAACAGGTGTTAGTGTGCGCCGGACTCGCTGACACACCCAGACCTGCAGAAAATCCTAGCACAGCTCAATCTGCAGTTTTGATGGCTACAGGGCTTATTTGGTCAAGATAGTCACTTGTAATTATTCCAAAAAAATTGGAGTCTATTTGCTGTTAATTTCTTTGTGGGGGTAGCTGGAGCCTCTCAGCTCTTTGGTATTTCGAGATACAACCAAGAACTAACAGCAAACATGAACAAATAAAGGGGTTCCTGATCACCTGAACAATCTAGATGTGGACATAACCACTGGGACCTTGTTCATTATTTGGTTATTGATGAGATGATGCTGACTGTGCCAGCGTTTGGAAGGTACCCAAAAATCTCACTCACTGGTAGCTAGTGCTTGATTCAACAGAAAAATAAAGCAAACTTTCAATAGTAGCCTCTCTTTGCATAGACTTAAGAAGTTTATCTACGGATATTCGTAATATTTTTTTCTACCATTTGTCCATAATAAATTATACTTGCTCAAAAAGAAAGGTAGTTTAGAAATTCTCATTTAAAATTAATAGCTGTGTAGGGCTGGCTGGCTAGTTCAATTGGTTAGAGCGTGGTGTTGTAACACCAAGGTCAAGGCAAAGGGTTTGGATCCCTGTACCAGCCAGCTGCCAAATATATATATAGCTGTGGATGTTTACATTAAAAAACAAGAAAGACCTGAAATCAACCTAACTTTATTTTTAATTTTAATTTTATTTTGTCAGTATACAATGTGGTTGATTATTGTGGCCAATTACTGAAACCTCCCTCCCAACAACCTCATATCTGTTCGCTTGTCATATCAACTTCGAGGAATTGTAATTGTTATGTCTTCTTCCCTCCCCCCAGTTTATTTGTGTATTTATTTATTTATTTATTTTTAGCTCCTACAAATAAGTGAGAACATGTGGTATTTCTCTTTCTGTGCCTGACTTGTTTCACTTAATATAATTCTCTCTCGGTCCATCCATGTTGTTGCAAATGGCAATATTTCATTCATTTTTATAGCTAAGTAGTATTCCATTGTGTACATATAGCACATTTTCCGTATCCACTCATCCGATGGTGGACATTTGGGCTGGTTCCAACTCTTGGCTATTGTGAAGAGTGCTGCAATGAACACTGGGAAACAGGTATACCTTCGACTTGATGATTTCCATTCCTCTGGGTATATTCCCAGCAGTGGGATAGCTGGGTCATACCATTTTCCGTAGAGGCTGCACCATTTTGCAGTTCCACCAGCAATGTCTGAGAGTTCCTTTTTCTCCGCAACCTCGCCAGCATTTATCATTCAGAGTCTTTTGGATTTTAGCCATCCTAACTGGCATGAGATGGTATCTCAGTGTAGTTTTGATTTGCATTTCC
>NW_007728401.1:9805-11601 GCF_000696425.1 Galeopterus variegatus
ACTGTGCTGAAATCATTTATCAACTCCAGGAGTTTTTTTGTAGAGGCTTTAGGCTGTTCAACATATAGGATCATATTGTTACAGAACGGACTCGACGGAGAAGTGGTCAGCACTCAGAGGGTTAGAGAGTCAGGCATTTTATTACGCGGGTGGGCCCACATGAGCTAGTGAACATGCAGAAAGAGAAATCAATGAGAACTACAAACCACTGTTGAGAGAAATCATCCGAGCCAGAAATGAAAATGGGGTTCAGATTCCTGTACCTCCCTGCCACCAAAAAGCCAAAAATAAATAAATAAATAAATAAAAGAGAGAGAGAGAGAGAAATCAGGGACATTACTATTGATGCTAGAAAAATAAAAAGGATTGTGAGAAAGTAGTATGAATAATATTATACCAATCTCGATGAAATGAGCAAGTTCCTAGAAACACAAAACATACCCTGCAAGGCTAGATCACAGAAAAGAAAATCAGAATAGACCTCTAACTAGTAAGGACATGGAGTCAGTCGTCACAAATCTCCCAACAAAGAAAAGCCCCGGACCTGATGGCTTCATGGGTGAATTCTACCAACCGCTAAAGAATAATACCAAACCTCAAACTTCACCAAAAATGGAACAGGAGGGAACACTTCCTGACTCAGTCTACGTGGCCAGCATCACCCTGATACCAAAGCCAGACAGGGACACTATAAGAAAAAACCACAGAGCAGAATCCCTGATGAGCATAGATGCAAGAATCCCCCACAACATGCTAGCAAGCTAAATTCAGCAGCTCAGCGAAAGGATCAAACACGTGACCAGGTGCGATTTGTTCCTGGGACTCAAGGGCAGTCCGCATAGGAAAATCAGTCGGTATGACTGATACACGGAGGAATGAAGGAGGAAGCAGACATGATCATCCCAGTGGATGCAGAGAAAGCATTTGGCAAAATCCAGCTGTCTTGCATGATAAAAGCACTCCATGTACTGAGAACAGAGGGAAACTATGTCAATATAATTAAAGCCCTTAGGCAAGAAAGAGAAATAAAAGGTCCAAATTGGAAAGGAAGAAGTAAAATTATCCTTGTACACAGATGGTGTGACCTTATATGTGGAAAACCCTAAAGATTTCACACGCACACGAAGAATAGTCAGTCCTGATAGGTGAATTTGGCAAAGTGGGATATAAAGTCAACACATAAAAATCAGTTGCATTTCTACACACTAATAATGAAACGTCTGAAAAGGAAAAAAAAAAGAATAATAGTTAGGAATTAACCGATGTTGTGAAAGGCTTGTGCAATGGACACTATGAGGCGTTACTGAAGGAAATTAAAGATGACACAAGTAACTGGAAACACATCCCATGTTCATTATTGTTTAAACGTCAGTACTACCCAAAACAATCTACAGATTCAACACAATCCCTGTCAGAATGCCAGGGACTTTTGTGGAGTTTTTTTGCAGAAAAAGAAAAACCCATCATGAAATTTATTTGGAATCTCAAGGGGCTCTGAAAAACCAACATAATCTTGAAAAAGAACAAGGCTGGAGGACTCACACTTCCTGATTTCAAAATGTACTACAAACCTACAGTAATCAAAACAGTGGGGTACTGGCCCAAAGACAGACTTTTTTAAAATTTCTTTTTGGCAGCTGGCTGGTATGGGGATCCGAACCCTTGACCTTGGTGTTTTAACTCTGTGCTTCTGACCACCTGAACAAACTGGCAAGCCCTAAGGCAGGCAGCAGAATAGAACTGAGAGCCCAAAAGTAAACCCTTGGCATAGAGATCAAATGATTTTTGGCAAGGGT
>NW_007728401.1:12668-22055 GCF_000696425.1 Galeopterus variegatus
GCACTCACAGTGCTCACTGGCTGAGTGCGGTGCGGCCGGTCTCAAAAAGGACAAAAAAAAAGACAATATCAATAGAGTAAAAAGGCAACCCAGAGAATAGGAGAAAATACTTGCCAATCGTGTATCTAGCAACATCAATAGAGTAAAAAGGCAACCCAGAGAATAGGAGAAAATACTTGCCAATCGTGTATCTAGTAGGGAGTTAATATCCAGAATATGCAGAAACTCATAAAACACAACAGCAGCAAAAACAACTTGATTCAAAAATGGGCAAAAGACTTGAATAGGGATTTCTCCAAAGAAGAAGCACAGATGGCCAGTGACCCATGAGAGGATGCTCACTGTCACCCACTGTTAGGGAAATGCAGACCACAACCAGCAGGAGGTGCCACCTCACACCCATGTTCGCGTCCCTCCGAAATTCACAGTGGAAGTAAACCCCAAGGCGCTGGTCTTAGGAGTCGAGACCTTTGGGGAAGTGATTAAGTCACGAGGGCTGTGCCTTCATGGGTGGGATGAGTGCCCTTATGGAAGGGGCTTCCGAGAGCCACCTCCTGCCTCTGTGCTTCTGCACTTCTGCCATGTGAGGACACAGTGCTCGTCCCTGGAGGGACCTGGCAATGAGACTCCCTCTTGGGAGCAGAGAACAGCCCTCCCCAGACACCAGCCTGCCAGCGCCTCAGTGTCACACTCTCAGCCTCCAGAGCCGTGACAACTGAGTGTCTACTGTTTACAAATTACCCAATCTGAGGTATTTTGTCATAGCAGCATGACTGAGGCAGCTGCTGTCGGAGAAAACAGAACATAGTGTTTACGAAGATGTGGAGAAGTCAGAACCTTCCAGCCCTGCTGGTGGGAACGGAACACGGCGCAGCCACCGTGGAGGACAGCATGTCGGTTCCTTGAATAATGAAACATAGTTGCCCTGTGATCCAGAGATGCCACCCCTGGGCATACACCCCAGGAACTGAAAGCGGGGTCCCAAAGAGGTGTTTGCACACCCATGTTGACAGCAGCGTGATTCACAACAGTGCAAAGGTGGAAACAGCCCAAGTGTCCACACAGATGAACGGACATATGCAACGTGGTCCACTTACACACTGGAACATTCCTCAGCCATGAACAGGAACAAGGCTCTGACACGTGCCACCACGTGGATGGACCTTGAACACGTCACGCTCAGTGACAGACGTCAGAACATAGTAAGTGATTCCATTCATATGAAGTGTCCAGAATAGGATGATCCACAGAGACAGAACGTGGGTTTGTGGGTGCTGGGGGCGGGGAGGGGACGGGGAGTGAGTGTTTCATGGGGACAGAGTTTCAGTTTGGGAAGATGAGAAAGTTCTGGAGATGATGGTGGTGATGGCTGCACAGTAATGTGAATGTGCTTAATGCCACCGAGCTGTGCACTAAACAGGTTTAAGACGGTGAATTTTATGTTATGTGTATTTTACCACAATAAAAAATTTGAATTAAGGGACAAGCCATTGCTCACTGGGTGAGCGTGGTGCTGACAACACCAAGCCAAGGGTTAAGATCCCCTTACCGGTCATCTTTAAAAAAGAAAAAAAAAAATTAAATTAAAAATGTTATGCTAATGAAAAAATTCCCATTTAAGGAATTGCTATTTATTTATTTATTTTTTCCTTTTTGTCTTTTTTCGTGACCGGTAACGGATCACAACCCTCGGTGTCGCGCCTGCACCGCGCCCAACCAGTGAGCGGACCGGTCTCTATATGGGATCCGAACCCTCGGCGGGAGCGACGCCCTCTACCGAGTGCGCCACCGGGCCGGCCCAGGAATTGCTATTTAAAGAGAGGCAGGAATGTCCCCAAGGCCCTCAGAGCAGGCATCTCTATTGGAGGGTCCTGGGCCAGCCCCGGGCCTCCCTGACCCAGAGGGGCTCAGCCCACCACTGTTGGGCTGTGACTGCACTGGGACCTCTGGCTTTTCCTTGGGCCCCTGTGGCCCAGGACAAGAGTGGCCCTTTCTGGAACTGGCTCCGTTAGGCTGCTGCTGGCTGGGAGGTTGCTCCTGGTTGGGCCTCTTCCATCTGTCCAGGTCCTTCCACCATTCAGTGGGGGCCTCGCTTTGGGAGCTTTAGGGGTGTCCTGCAGCCACTGTGACAAATTACCTCAAACTTGGTGGCTGAAAACAACACGCATGTATCCGCTCACAGTTCTGGGGGTCAGATTCCTACATGGGCCTCACATGGCTAAAGTCAAGGCATGGACAGGGCTGGTCCCTCCTGGAGGCTCCAGGGCAGGACCCGTGTCCTCCTTTCCCAGGTTCTAGAGGTGCCCACAGCCCTCAGCACATGGCCCCTTCCTCCGTCTGCAAAGCCAGCAGTGCAGTGTCTTCCAGTCTCTGTCTCTGACCCTCCTGCCACCTCTTATGAGGACCCTGTGAGGACACTGGGTCCCAGAAATCCCAGGATGACCTCCCATCTCAAGGTCCTTCACTCCATCCCATCTGCAGAGGCCTTTGCTGTGGAAGTTACAAATCAAACAAGTCCCAGGGGTCGGGATGGGAACGTCTTTGGGGCCATTATTCAGCTGTCCCAGCAGTCCTTGTAGTCAGGATTGTGACTAACTTGCAAAATGTCTCTTTGCAAAGAGGGTCTGTGAGTTGGGAAATGGTCTGAAGCCCTGTGTGCCGGTTCCTGGAGGAGCAGATCTCACAGGTGCCGGGAGACCAGAGGCACAAGGTGGCAGGTGGCACCTTCTTCGGTTGTTTCCTGAAAAACTAAGTAAATTCTAGACTCCTAGTTACACAGTTGTTTAACTTCCTGGAATTTGTGAGGCCAGCAGCAGACAGAGGAGGTCAGATGGCCCTGCCTGGCCGGGCCTGCTGCATGTGGCCAGTGGGCTTTTCAAGCTCTGACTCGGGCCCCATGCACCTCCATCTAGTTCCAGAACATTCCATCAGCCCAATAGGAAGCCCTGTCCCCATCAGCAGTCGCATCCCCTCCCCCAGCCCCTGGCGACCACGAATCCACTTTCTGTGGATTGGTCTGTTCTGGACATTTCATGTAAATGGAGTCACACACTGTGTGGCCTTTTGTGTCTGGCGTCTGTCACTGAGTGTGACGTGTTCAAGGTCCACCATCCACGTGGTAGCGTGTGTCAGAGCCTCGTTCCTGTTCACGGCTGAGTGATGTTCCCGTGTGTGGATGGACCACACTGTGTGCATCCGTTTGTCTGTCAGTGCACATCTGAGCCGTTTCCACCCCTTGCTGGTTGTTGTGAATCGTGCTGCTGTGGACGTGTGTCGCAGTTCTCTTGGGCACACACCTAGGAGTGAGATTGCTGGATCTTTGGCGACTCCGTGTTTGACCTTTTGAGGAGCCGCCCACTTGTTCACAGCGTGTGCACCGTGTGACACGTGCACAGCAACCCCTGAGGGCTCCTGTTTTCCACGTCCTGGCCATTTTTCCCGTGCTCTATGGAAGCGTCCACCCCAGCCTCTGGTCCGTGCCGAGTGCACCGCGGGTCACTCCGTGGCGATGCTGGCAACATCCATGAGTGTGTGTGATTCAGGCTGGCGTTGCGGGTTCTGCAATTCACCCAGAAGTGGTCGAGGTTTGCAGTGGGGCTTTACATCTGGGTCGAGAAGGTGACAGTCCCGGGGGAGCCCCCTGGCACCTGCACCTTCTCCTAAGACGTCCCAGGCACACATGAGACGTGTGAGGACAGAGTTTGCCCACAAGTGGCTTTGGCCTCTTCCTCATTTTCACAGGTGACAGCCTGGCCGGGTTCTGTCCTTAGGTCAGGTGCTGATTCCAGAAGGTTCCTCAGGGAAGCTTCCAGCTAGAGAGGTGGGGTAGTTGGATCCTGCCGGCTTGAGGGTGGGCGACGGGTCTGATAGTCTGAGCGGTCCCGTCGTGTCCTCTGCCCGTCTCACAGCTCCCCGCCTCCGGCCTGTGCAGGTTCCTCTACTCAGATGAGGTGCAGATCGGGCCCGAGACGGTCATGACCACGCTGTACACCGCCAAGAAGTACGCGGTGCCGGCGCTGGAGGCCCACTGCGTGGAGTTCCTGAAGAAGAACCTGCGGGCGGACAACGCCTTCATGCTGCTCACGCAGGTGCGCGGGCCAGGCCGGGCCGGGCTGGGGCCCCGCTCTTCTGGCACTTTCCCGCACGTGTCTCTCCAAAGTCCAGGCCGCATGTCTGTCTAAGGGCTGTGTCTCTCCAAGCACCAGCCATGCTGGGGAAGCAGTGGTTTAGTGGGGAGGTGCCAGGGACCCTGGGGAACTCAGGTCACCAGAGGGTCTCTGGACCTTGAGCCCCCTGCAGGGTCACCTGGCCAGCTGAGGCCCATGTGGCACCAGCCCCACGCTCAGGAGGGTCAGGGTTATGTGGCTGCCGCCTGAAACCCATGGTAAGTTTTGAGCCGGGCCTGGCTGGCAGGTCTGTCGTGGGCCCTGTCTGCGGGACTCAGGGCTGACATCTCTCCCGCCATCTCCCGCCAGGCACGACTCTTCGATGAACCGCAGCTGGCCAGCCTGTGCCTGGAGAACATCGATAAAAACACAGCCGATGCCATCACTGCTGAGGGCTTCACTGACATCGACCTGGGTATGGCTGCCTGGACCTCGTGGGAGGAGGCAGTCAGGGCCCAGTGAGCTGTGGGGTGGCCCCTGTCCTCCCTGTGCCCTGACGTGGGAATCCTAGCTGGTCTCAGCTGCAGAGTCCAGGGGAAACGGTGGGGGCTTTGTGCTCAGTGTCCACCTGAGGGAGACTTGCAGGTGAGCCAGGGACTCCCATCTGCAGCAGGTTGGGAGCTCAGTGGAGTCTGGGGGAGGGCTGGACTGGGGTGTCCGTGAGCCAGGCCCTCCTGTCCTGGGGTCACCACAGTCCCAGCTGGTGGAGACCCTGCCATCCTCTTAGAGCAAGGTCTGTAAACTTTTCTTGCAAAAGGCCCAGTGGTCGGTTTTTTAGGCTTTGCTGGCAAAATGGCTTCTGTGGCAATTGCTTAACTCTACCCTTGTAGCATAAAAGCCGTCATAGACGTAGGACAGTGGATGGGCATGGCTTGTGCCAATAAAACTTTATTTACAAACACAGGCAGAGGGCCGGGTTTGGTCTGGGGGCTGGCTGCAGTTGGATCCCAGCATAAAGCTGGTCACATTAAGCCCGCTGGGGCACTGACTCCTGAAGGTGAGCATTGAGGTTCACGCAGTCCCCTTCTGCCTGCCCCACAGACACGCTGGTGGCTGTCCTGGAGCGGGACACGCTGGGCATCCGGGAGGTGCGGCTGTTCAATGCGGTTGTCCGCTGGTCTGAGGCTGAGTGTCAGCGGCAGCAGCTGCAGGTGACGCCTGAGAACAAGCGAGAGGTTCTGGGCAAGGCCCTGGGCCTCATCCGCTTCCCGCTGATGACCATCGAGGAGTTTGCCGCAGGTAACGGAGCTCGGGGGAGCCTGGGCCACAGGCCCGGCTCGGGAGGAGAGTGGCTCCCAGTGACCCCGCTGGGAACACAGACGTGCGTCTCGGTGCTGGTGATCCCGGCCCCCGTGTCAGCTGTGGAAAACTTGCAAGTGCATTCAAGTATAAAGATCAGAATGAAGCCACTCTCTGAACTGAGGGCCCCCAGCTGTGTCTGTCAGCCCCGCGCCGTCTCGTGTCCACAGCATGTGTCTGGCTTCTGGCTCCTGGCCACTGACGGGCTGTCTCACTGTGTTTTGACGATGCCAGCTCAGGAGACTAGGGTGTGCACGCCGTCTCGTGTCCACAGCATGTGTCTGGCTTCTGGCTCTTGGCCACTGACGGGCTGTCTCACTGTGTTTTGACGATGCCAGCTCAGGAGACTAGGGTGTGCCCATCTTGGGCTCTTGTCCCACCGGGTGGCTCAGGTGTAAGTATCCCTGATGGGTGCCCATGAAGGGATTTGATGTGCCCGGGGCCTGTTGTGTGCTGGGTTTCTCTGCTGTGTGCCTGTGAGTGCGCTATGGAGTCCCGTGCTGCAGGGCCGGGGGCTCTGGGGGGACATGGGGGGCAGCCCCAACTGTGTCTCCCGCATTTGTGGATATTCATGTCCTGAGGCCAAGCAGCCCTGGCGTGGCCCTGGCAGGTTCCAGTGGGGCTTGGTGATGCAAGCCTGTGGCCGTGCACACCTGCCCTCCCATCGCTGCCTGGTCCACATGGCCCCTGCTCTGGCCTGATTTAAGGTCGCCAGATACAGCAGCAGAACAACCAGCAATGTTTAGCGTAAGTGTCTCCCACGTACTGTGTGGGACGTGTGTGTCCTAAGCATTAGTCCTCCATGATCTGAAACTCAGGTTTAGCCAGGCGTCCCACACTGTCCTGGGGGGACCCTCCCTGAGTGTGTGGGTGTGGAAGACGGGCCTCTCGGGTCTGCAACAGGTCCTGTCACGCAGCTGCCCACCACACACCTGCTGGCCCTGGGGTCCATTCTGGATTGTGGTCCCTTGTCCTTTGGTCAGAGTGAGTGGCCCTGGGATGTACAAAACCCATTGAGGCACAGTTAGCAGCTGTTGGGGTGGGAACTCCAAGCCCAACCCACTGGCCCTGAGGGTGTCCTTCACGCTGTCCCCCCCACCTGCCCATCCCCCCCACATGCTCTTCTTAGTACCAGGCAGTCCCTGCCACACCGCCCGGGGGACCCTCCAGTTCAGATGCTGGACAGGAAAGGGCCTGGGGGACAGGCTGGCCGTGTCCGTGAAGGTGGTGAAGGGGACTGTGCTGTCCCTACCTGTAGGGCCTGCTTGCCCCTGGGTCCTCGGCGGGATCCTTCGTTCCCTTCCTTCTGTCCTCTCTCCTGGCCCTCGAGGCTGGGGCCATGTCTCACTCATCTTGGAGTGATAAAGACGCCCCGATCAGGCTCTGAGAGGAGCGTGAGATGCTGCCCCTGGTCCGGGGAAGGAGATGGTTGATAGGGGGAGGTGCAGATGGGGCCACAGGGTGTGGGAGGGGGCAGGACCCCAAAGGACTGGTGCCCGGAGCCTTCTGTGACCCCGGCCCCAAGTGCACAGAGGTCAGAAGCTGCAGACTGAGGGGAGGGCCACCCGGGGCTCGCGTTCCTGCCTGGAGACCCCCCATTCGCGCTTGGTGTGGGGACGGTGGTCCAGTGTCAGCCCCCAGTAAGAATAGGATGGGGGTGGGGCAGTCCCTGTGACTCTGTTCTGTTTGGGTGAAGCCTCAGAGAATGTCACCACATCATGGGATCGATCACCCATTGAGTACTTAATGAGTGCTAACTGTGTACCTGGCTCTGGCCTCGCTCACCCAGGATGTGCTGGTGACCAGCAGCCTGCACGCCCCGTCCTAAGCAGCTACCCGAGCCCCGGCTCGCCCAGGATGTGCTGGTGACCAGCAGCCTGCACGCCCCGTCCTAAGCAGCTACCCGAGCCCCGCCAGGTGGTGTCTGCGTCTCCCCTTCCCACCCCTGCTGGGCCTCTGCAGCCTGGCTCCCCACAGGGCTCCCCGCCAAGCAGGGGCCTCGCGCCCAGAGCACTCTGACTTGCTCCCTGCAGCCTCGATGCTGTCCACCTCCGGGATGTGCCGGCCCCACATGGCCCCCAGGTCCCTTCCCTGTTGTTCCTCCTGTCCTGCTTCCCACCTCCCTCCCTGGGGTCCACCCAGACCTTCTGGAACCTTCTGCATTCTGCTGCGTGGCTTACTTGGAAACCAGAATCCTGATCTTCCCCCAAAAGCACCTCTATGTCTTCCTGTCCCCAGAAATAGCCCCACTTGTCACCAACCTGCTGAATCAGACACCTGTGAGCACCCCACCCTGCAGCAGCTTCCCTGACCCTCAGAAAGAGCCCGAGCTGCTCCTGCAGCCCAAGGCCCCAGGGGTCCTCTCCACCTGCTCCTCTCCCGACAGGCCCACCCTACTCTCCCCACATGCTTCCACGGATCCTCCTGTAGCTCGGGCTCCGGAGGCCTTGCCAGATCTCCATCCACCACCATCCACCACTGGCCAAAGTCGGCTCTGCCATGCCGCCTCCCCACCCCCCGCCTTAGTTCTAAAGCTGTGGGCTGCCGCGAGCACCCGTGTTCATCAGCGTGGGCCGGGCCTTGTCCCTGACCCTCCCCTCTGGTGGGCGACCCTCTGCACTGCTGGGCTCAGAGAAGGTGCAGGGTGAGCATCCGGGATGAATAAGCAGGTTCCATCGTCTCTCTCGGTTTGGCCTTGGTATGGGCAAACCAGGAGCGACAGGGACAGAAAGTCCTGGCCACTCCTGTGCTGTGATAGGATTCCCCCTGCTCGCTCGGTCCATGTGGGACACAGGAGAAAGCAGAAAGAAGGGTGAAGAGCCCCTGCAAAGACTTGCCCGCTAAGCGCGCACGCATGGCCCACAGCCTGGCGGGTTTCTTTCCACATTTTACGCAGAGATTTTTAAAAAATACACTTGCTAACATTCTTTATTCAATCTTTATTATTCACGTGATCCATATAAATCTATTCTTTCTCCCATTACTACAGTCTCTGTTTCAGGGTTGGGCGGCTCTGTAGCTGTGAGCAACTCAGACACGGGCCAAAAGTTGGTAAATGAATGATTCTTGCAAACCGGGCCTTGTGGCTGTGTCTGGGTTGCGGGAGACGCACTCTCCTGGGTCCTGTGCACTTTCCGGGGGCGGAGGAGGGGCAGAGTGTGTGTGAGGCTCCTGGTCCCCACCACTGTGACCCTTCTGGCTGCCCCTGTGGCCTCCGGGCCTGGAGCCCTGCCTGTCCACATCCCTGGTGTGGCCTATCCACCCGTCGCCATCACACCTCTACTTCTGGATTTCATCTTTCCATGGAGAGTCCATGGCTCCGACTCCCGGGGCCACCTCTACAAGCCTGGGCTGCAGCCCGGGGAGTGTTGGCTTCGAGCGACTCCTTCCCCAGCGGGTGACCTGGGGCGTGGATGGGCAGGACGCGGCCTCCACCCACTATGAAGTGAGGGGGGTCCCTGTAGCAAGGCGTGAGACCCGCAGCCACACAGGCCCTGGAATGGGGTCGGACCCTGAGGTTTCACCCAGCGAGTGGGCAAACGAGTGTCCGCCCCTGGTCTGCATGGGACCCTTCCCCAAAGGCCAGGGCATAAGGGGCCGGAGGGGGTGGCGGGGTCCCCACGGGGGACGCTGCCCCGGCTCCGGCGACTTGAGAACCCGACGCAGACGCCCGGAGAGGACGGGGCGTGTCCTCGCCCACCGGCCCCCTGTGTCCGCAGGCCCCGCACAGTCGGGCATCCTGGTGGACCGCGAGGTGGTCAGCCTCTTCCTGCACTTCACGGTCAACCCCAAGCCGCGCGTGGAGTTCATCGACCGGCCGCGCTGCTGCCTGCGCGGGAAGGAGTGCTGCGTCAACCGCTTCCAGCAGGTGGAGAGCCGCTGGGGCTACAGCGGCACGAGCGACCGCATCAGGTGCGGGCCA
>NW_007728401.1:22114-31384 GCF_000696425.1 Galeopterus variegatus
GCGCCCCTCCCCCGGCCCAGCGCCCTGGGGACCCGACCCGGAGGGTCCGGACCTCACGGTGTCCCCACCCCCACCCCGCAGGGCCCAGACTCCCACTACGGCACCAAAGGCCTGCGCAAGGTGACGCACGAGTCGCCCACGACGGGGGCCAAGACCTGTTTCACCTTCTGCTACGCGGCCGGGAACAACAATGGCACGTCGGTGGAGGACGGCCAGATCCCCGAGGTCATCTTCTACACCTAGGCTGTGCCCGCCACCTCCCCGGGTCCCTGGGGACGGGCACGAGCGTGGAGACAATCCCTCAGGACGCGGGGGCGGCGCTGTCCTGCCCTGTCCCGGCCAGCCCGGGCAAGGGTCTGCCGGGTCCCTGCAACTCAGGGCCCTCTGACCAAGTCGCCTGACCACGAGGAGGTTCGTGTCGGGTGTCGTCTTGTGTTTCTGTTTAACTGCACGTCGCAATGCATCTGGGATTCCCATCTCTGCGGGAGACGGTGTGCGGGGAGCGCCTAGAAGCCATGGGTTTGGGTCTTGTGTTCCTTCTTGTCCGTTCATCGGGGTCACTGGGGCCCGGTCAGCCCCGCGCCCCCACCTCCGGGACACTGGCCCGAGTCCCAGGAGCAGGATGCAAGGGGCGCCGGAGCTCCTGCGCCGCCCCCCAGGCCCACCCCTGGCCCAGGCGGGAGCGAGGTGCTGTTTGCACCCGCGTCCACCGGTGGGACCTGCCGAGGTCGTCGCTGTCCAGCCCCTGGGGACAGCCCCCTCCTGCCCCGCAGACAGGGCGGGGCCTCAGACCCCGTGTGCCTGGAGGGACAATGCCGTGGGTCCCCAGCTGGCCCGAGGTGGGTTCCAGAGGGCCCCACCTGCCTGTACATACTGCAGTCCTGGCCCTCACCGGCCCGTGTGTATCTGCCCAGTGACTCCTTCTGGAACCTGCATCCTCCCCAAAGCCATGGAAGGTGTGCCCTCCTCACACCGCATCCCCAAATAGTTTTTTTTAAATAAAGGAAAGAAATGCATCACCCTGAGCCACCGACTCATTCTTCCCACCGGGCGCTGTCTATCCTCCCGTTGGGGCAGTGAGTGTGCAGCAGGCAGGGCTGGGGCCAGCAGCCCAGGCAGCTTTGGGTCGTGGCCCCGTGCACGGACAGCTCCTGCCCTCCTCGCAGGGCACTGCTCCCCACTGTAAGAGCCACCAACCTCACCCCTTGGGGGTCTGCCCTCACTCCAGAGGCCACGCGAGGCAACCTGGGACCCAGCGTCCATCCTCCTAAGCACCCACAGCCCAGGCTGTGCTTAGGGCGAGCTGGGGGCCCCTACCCCACCATCGTCACATTCCTATATCTTGCTCCTGCCTCCTTGCTGTGCAGCGTAGGGACAACTGGGGAGGGCGGGCAGTGTGCCCACTGCAAGGACCGTGAGCAGGTCCTGGCTGCCCTCGGTGTGGCCCCTATGGGTCCTTCCAGCACCTTCCAGAGTGTCAGCTGCCTGGTTGTTTCTAGAGACCTGCTGAATTTATGGGATTAAGGATGTTGAGACAGGAGGTCATCTTGGGTTATGAGGGGCCCAGTGTCCTCACAGGGTCTTCATAAGGGAGGCAAGAGGGTCAGAGTCCGAGAGACTGGAAGATGCTGCGCTGCTGGCTTTGCAGACACGCCAAGGGCTGCGGGTGCCTCTGGACACTGAGAAAGGACACGGATCCTCCCTGGAGTCTCCAGGAAGGACCAGCCCTGCCCACGCCTTTCTTTCCTTTTTTTTTTTTTCTGGCAGCTGGCTGGTCCGGGGATCTGAACCCTTGAGCTTACTGTTATAACACCGCGCTCTAACCAACTGAGCTAACCAGTGAGCCCGCATGCCTTGACTTCTGCCCAGTGAAGCCTGTGTCAGACTCTGACCTCCAGAACGCCAAAAGGATGAGTGTTTTGCTTTAGCCATCAAGCATGGGGTCCCTGTTGTGGCTGTGAGAGGAGCCTCAGAGAACACCGTTTCTTTCTTGGAGGCACCAGAGATGGGCATTGCAGGCAGAGCCAAGAGAAGAAAGTCCACTGTATGAGGCAGCTTTTTTCCCAAGGGCATTTTCCCAAAGTTAGCACCAGGGAAAGGAGCCAAGTAGAAACTGGAGCTCTACTGGTTGAGGAGACAGGGCCCAGGGTTTGGGGGGGGGGGGGGGGGGGGCAGGGCCCAGGGCTTGGGGGGGGGGGGGGGGCAGGGCCCAGGGCTTGGGGGGGGGGGGGGGGCAGGGCCCAGGGCTTGGGGGGGGGGGGGGGGCAGGGCCCAGGGCTTGGGGGGGGGGGGGGGGCAGGGCCCAGGGCTTGGGGGGGGGGGGGGGGCAGGGCCCAGGGCTTGGGGGGGGGGGGGGGGCAGGGCCCAGGGCTTGGGGGGGGGGGGGGGGCAGGGCCCAGGGCTTGGGGGGGGGGGGGGGGCAGGGCCCAGGGCTTGGGGGGGGGGGGGGGGCAGGGCCCAGGGCTTGGGGGGGGGGGGGGGGCAGGGCCCAGGGCTTGGGGGGGGGGGGGGGGCGGGGATACAAGGACAAAATCCTGGGGAAAAGGAAACTGAGAGGAGGCGGCCCTGAGAATCTGCACGGCTGCTCTCGATGCTGGGGTGTCTCCTCAAGCACATGTGTACAGGGCGAGACTTCAAGAAACCCAGCAGGAGGCAGCTGCCAGGGCCAAAGGGCTGAACAGATCCAGAGCTGTGGGGTGCAGGGAGCAGGCACTGGAGGTGCGGTTCTGCCGAGGTAGAGGCCTCACAGAACACTCTGGGCTCCCGGTAGCACATCAGGGGGGCCCTGCACCAGGAGGAAGGGCAACACCCTAGAGGAGACACAAGTGCAAAGCCTCAACAGCATCCCAGGGAGCTGCCGTGACCTAGCTCTCTGACAAAAGTGACACGTAACCTTCTGGAGAAAGACAACAGCAGCACAAGCCTCCATGCTTCGTCATTCACAGTGTTCAGCACCCGTCCCAAAATCACAAAGCATGCTCTAAAGATAGGACGACAGAGAAAGAAAAAAGAACATGGGAACAGACCCATTAGTATTTCAGAAATGGGAGTTTTCAGAAAATGTATATATTCAAGACAGTAGAAGAAATGATGGACAAAATAGATGAAGAATTCCAAGAGTGGGAATATACACGTATCTACATCTGCCATTCTAGAATGGAAAAATTAAGAACTCACTTAACAAGACTAACTGTAGACTGCACACAGCAGAAGACAGCATTAGTGGGCCGGCCTGTGGCTCACTCGGGAGAGTGTGGTGCTGATAACACCAAGGCCACGGGTTCGGATCCCATATAGGGATGGCCGGTTTGCTCACTGGGTGAGTGTGGTGCTGACAACACCAAGTCAAGGGTTAAGATCCCCTTACCGGTCATCTTTAAAAAAAAAAAAAAAAAAAGAAGACAGCATTAGTGAACCAGAAAACAGTAAAGAGTGGAAAAACAGAACAGAGCATAAGACGTTTGACACATCAAACAGTCTAACATATGTGTGAGTGAAATTCCAGGAGAGGAGAAAGAGAATGGGGCACAAGCTAGAGCTGAAGAGATGATAGCTAAGAATTTTCCAAAATGAATGAAAAACACCACCCCACATATTTTTAAAAAAAGAAAAGCAAACCTCTGTGACCCAAAGTGGGATTGAAAAAACAAAACAAAAAACAAAAACACAGAAGTTACGTACAGTCAAACTCCTGACAACGCAAGAAAAAAATCTTGAAAGCAACCAGAAATGCTTGGCTGGTGTGGCTGGGAGCAGAGGTAAAGGTGAAAAGGCAGAGTAAATTCTCCTGCAGTCTTTTTTTTTTGTCTTTTGTCTTTTTCCGTGTCCGGCAACGGATCGCAACCCTCAGTGTTGCCCCCGTTATGGACCGGGGACCGGCAACGGGATCGCAACCCTCGGCGTTGCTCCCGCGCCTCGCTCAGCCAGTGAGCGGGAACCGGTCCGTATGTGGGATCCGAACCCTCGGGCGGGAGCGCCGCCGCGCTTCCCAAGCAGCGCACTATCCAGTGCGCCACCGGGCCGGCCCTCCTGCAGTCTTTTGACACTGAGAATCAGAGTGAACTGAAGCCAATGAGTGGTAACCCAGCCTAGTTAGGCAACTCCACTACCAGTTAAGAAGAGATCAGCCCCTTATACACACTGCCTGATAAACAGTGTGCCCTTTCTGGGGGAAGTAACATCTACTTATGTTTCCTTCACACACAATGTTTGTTACTTCACATACAACAAAAATTATGTGACATGTCTAGAAGATAAATGTAACGCATAACCAAGAGGAGGGAAACAAACAAAAAACCCAGCCAGATGTTGAAATTAGATGTCAAGGATTTTTAAATCACTATTAAGAGTATGTTAGAAAATACAGAGGAAAATGGGGTAGAAGAGTGAAAGATGGAGAAATAGAAACTCTAAAGAGAAACGGAGATACATAGATATATATACACACACACCCAGAGAGAGAGAGATGGAAATTCTAGAATGCAAACATATCTGAAAAGAATTTATTGGATGATTTAAGGGCAGCCAAAACAACAGAAGAGAGGATTAGTATACCCAAAGACAGATCAAAAATAAAGTTATCCAAACTGAAGCACACAGAGAGAAAATACATAGGAAAAGAAACAGGGCCGGCCCGTGGCTCACTCGGGAGAGTGTGGTGCTGATAACACCAAGGCCCCGGGTTTGGATCCCATATAGGGATGGCCGGTTCGCTCACTGGCTGAGCGTGGTGCTGACAACACCAAGTCAAGGGTTAAGATCC
The DNA here is from genome assembly GCF_000696425.1 of Galeopterus variegatus. Classification (NCBI taxonomy): domain Eukaryota; kingdom Metazoa; phylum Chordata; class Mammalia; order Dermoptera; family Cynocephalidae; genus Galeopterus; species Galeopterus variegatus. The sequence continues at coordinate 26,877 of NW_007728401.1, forward strand.
CCTTACCGGTCATCTTTTAAAAAAAAAAAAGTAAATAATTAAATAAATAAAATAAAGTGCTTTCTGAGGAGAATTCTAAAGGCATCAAACACCAGCGAAAGTTTTGTTTATGTTTGGCTGCACCGATACACGGTTTGGGCACTCGAACCCAGCAACATTTCTCCGTCCCACCTCCTAAGGAAGTACCAGAGATCTATGGGATAACATAAAATGGTCCTACATGTAGATAGCGAGTCCTGGGGAAGAGAGAGAGAAAACGGGGCAGAAGAAATGTTTGAAGAGATAATAGCTGGAAATTTTCCACTGATGAGAGACATCAATCTGCAGATCCAACAAGCTCAGCAAACACCAAGCAGGATAAATACAAAGAAAGCCACACTTCACAGTCAAGTAACTTAAAATGAAAGATTAAAAAAAAAAAAAAAATCTTAAAAGCAGTCAGGCAAAAAAGGTGCATTATTTTGAAGGAAACGACAACTGACTTCTCAACAAAAACAAGGAAATATCATTTCAAATGCTGACATGCAAAAATAACCCCAAATACCCGTCAACCTAGAATTGCATTCCTAGCAAAAACATCCCTCATTAATGAAGGTGAAACAATTTTTCAGGCAACTAAAATCTGACAGAACTTGTTGCCAACAAACTGTTGCCTGGCAAACCACCAGCAGGCTCATCTTACTGTCACCTTCTTACGTCACTTTTACAGTTGCACTATTTCTACTCTGTTACAATGGGTAACAATTGTGCATTGGTCTTCTCCCCTCATCCTGGCTTTTTGGTCTTAGACACCCACTTTCTTTCTTTTTCCCTGTGAGCTGTCAGGGAAAGCTCCTCCTGGCAGCTTCTGGGAAGAACCAGTGGCTTCACCATTCCTCAGTTCCTGGAAGTGGCACACTGATTTCCTGCAGCCTTGTCCTGTGAGGCACAGCCTGGCTGGAGATAGGACCCTCAGTTGACGCTTGAGCCACTGACAAGGCTTTGCTCTGTAGGTCTGTTGTGAAGTCTGCAGCCAAATTCTCTAGGCTTTGCAAATTGTATTACCTATCTGCCCTGAAGAGTATCATTTTTTTTGGCAGCTGGTCAATATGGGGTTCTGATCCCTTGACATTGGTGTTACAACAACGCTGCTGTCAATTGAATATCTCCCCCAAACTCATCAAAACTTGAATTGTGTCCCCCACATTTTATGTATTAGAAACTTAGACTGTTTAGAGGGTGGGAAATCCTATTATGGTAATTGAAAGGTGGGCCCTTGAAGAGGTGATTAGATTGTAGGACTGTGCCCTAGTGAACGGACTAATAACAGTGGTCAGGGGTGTGGTTCTGAGGGCTTTAAAAGGAGAATGCAAGAGGAGCTCTCTCTCTCTGCCATGAAATCCTTGGGTCACTGTTGCCACCACCAAGACCCTCACCAGATCTGTCCCCTGGACTTTGGACTTCCCAGCCTCCAAAACTGTAAGCAATAAATTTCATTTTTCTAAAAATAAATCACCCAGTTCCAGGTATTTTGTTATAAGCAACAGAATCAGATTAATACAACTGAGCTCTAAGCAAGTGAGCTAAACAGCCAGCCCATCATTACCTTTCGAATCAAACTGTTTTTCTAGGCTGGTGCCCATTCAATGTGAAGACTCGTCTTTTTCCTCTATCTGGAAAGTTTCCTTGGACAACAGTTTTATTTACTTATTTATATATTTTTTGGCGGCTGCCCAGCACCAAATCCGTGACCATGGTGTTGAAAGGCTGCACTCCAACCCAGCCACTGGCCAGCCCTCCTTGGAGAACAGCTTTAAACACTCATTCTGCTCGACCTCCTCAAAGACTCTAAGCAGCCCCCTCTAGGCCCGTCTTCCATGTCCCCCACCGTTCTGGCTGACAGTGTTTGCTTTGGCGTCACCTCTCTTCTTCCTCTTGGTTATTTTTCTGCCTCTGATGCGCTTTCTCAAATTTTCACGGGAGTCTTGGGTACCTTGCGATTTCTTCATTTCTAAAACCATTTTTTCCCCGTACATTTCCTTCCTGAATTCAACCAGCTGTTTTAGGTTCTCTCTGGTTTTTGTCCATTTCTGTCCTCACTTTTTGAGTTTCTGATTCAAGATGGTTGTCCTACCTTCAAACGCTTATTGGAGTAAATCCTGGTATTTTCTTCTGCTCCATGTCAACACAGGGTGCATTTTCCTTGGTGGCTGGGGTGCAGTCCCCCCCTTTCTGTCAGCTCCTGCCCTCTCCTGCCTCAACTTCCCATAGGCCTTGCAGATGTCCGGGTGGCCGGGAGGCTAGGGTCCCATCCAGCAGTTGGGGGCCATTCCCGCCCTCTGTTCCTCTGGAGCGTGGGTGTGGGCTCTGTTCAGGACCTACCGCGGACATCCATCTCTCTCTGCTCTGTTAACCGTGATGGGGGCAGCCACGGCAGGCTGCCCGAGACGGGGGACCTCACACATTGTATAGAGCCAGCTTGCACGCATGTGAATTCTCCTTTCTCAGCTCGTGCACTCAGCAGTTGTGCTCAGCTTCTTCCAAACACAACGCCACCTGCTTCACAGTGTGCACACGGGTCTCCCGCAACCACGGCTGTCTCTGCCTCATCACCCCCTCCAACTCTTCCTTGACAAGAAGGAAGTGGCTGTCTCAGTAGCTGACCGTCTTTGGGCCAAGCCCCCCGGAATGACCAGACACCACACTTGGGGTTGGCTTCATTTTTTATTTTTTTAAAAAAGCCCCTACATTCTATGGCTTCAAGGAAGCATCAGAGAAACGTAAATGCCATTTCTGTACACTTTGTAAAGCAAGGACTAGACTCACATGACCACTGCCCCAGGAAGGCCACAGCTGCATCTGCTCCACCTGGCAGCCTCCCGGGGACCCCACCGGGGATACCCCCACCATGGCCCATGGCTGCCCCCATGCCCCCCGCACACAAACCTGTGGGGCTGGGCTGGGGGCTTTAAGGCGTTTTGTCTCCTGCTACTTTGCCAGGTGGCAGAGCAGAGACCAGAAACCACATGCCACACGCCTGAGGCAGCAGGGCCCAGGTGGCCCGAGCATGGCTGGGCAGGGGTGACGACAGCCAGCCACCTCTTGCAGGTTCTGGGCACAGCCTCCAGGAGCAGGTGCGTCAAGCAGCACCCACCCAGCGGAGGCTGCGCTGGGAAGAGGCTGTGGTGGCCATGCCTGCTGGCGCCCGAGCTTTGGTGCAGCATTTTGGTTGGGGGGCTGGCTCCAGCCATGGCCGTGGCCCCACCCCCACCTTCCCCTTTGGTTTGGGGGAGGCCCAGGGCACAGCCTCACCCCAGGCAGGAAGGCCTGTGCCGCTCCTGGGTGGGTCCAAGCAAGATGGACCTGCAACGCCCCCTCCCAGGCCGGGTCTACCCCCCCCTCGAGAAAATGGCCTTTGGATTGAGGGAGACAAGCTGGACTTTATGAGGCTAACGGGGGCGGGCCAGCCACAGCCTGGCGGGCCTCCAGGACGACACTACTCACTTCAGCAGAGACGGGCGGGAGGGGCAGGGGCAGGACAGGCCTGATTTTTTCCTTTTTTTTTCTTGTTTTAAATAGTTAATGCTCTTGGAGGGGAGGACTAGACACAAGTGTAAAAATTTCGGCCAAAGCCTTACGTGAATGAAGTGACCCCACATCCCAGGGGTGGGTGCCAGTGGGCTGACTGAGGCCCGCAGCCCCTGCAGTCTGCATCCTGGCTCGGGTCAGAGTCCGGCCCTGGGCCGCAGTGGGTGGGCCCCAAGGGCCTTGTGGACAAGGTCGTGACCCCGGGGACCGCACCGGAGAAGGCTCACAGCGCTGCATGTGCCAGGGCTCACTTGTGCCGCTGCAAAGATTTTCTCTTTCTCCTCTTGAAGAAGCAGCAGCACCTGGGGGGAGGGGGCAGGGGGTGGAAGCAGCCCAGGCCAACGACGGGGGTCCCGAGTCCCCCACCTCCCCAGAGCCCCCATCCAGACCCTTACTTGGTGTCATCGGCCACCTCCACCTCTGCGGGGGCCGTGATAGGGGCGTTGGAGTGACCAGCCGTGGGGTCGTCTGCATTCAGCTCCCCGTTGGTGGAGTTCAGCGCCTGGGGAAACAGGGGCCGTCACACCAGCCACCCACGCATCCCGGGTGCCAAGATCCCCGGCCTGGCTCTCACCTGGTTTTTGCTGTGCAGCAGGGCTTTGTCCCGAAGCTGCGGCTGGGAGGGCAGGTCAGAGTGGACGGTGCCGATGGGTGTTGGCTGCGGGGCAATGGGGCTTCAGGACGGGCCGCAGGGGCCTGGGCGGCCCCGATCACCCGCCCCCAACACAGGGTCCCCCCACCTACCAAGGGCTTCCCGGCCCAGTCGTACTCATAGTCGAACACGAAACCGCTGCGATCAAAGAGGTCGGTGAAAAGCTTCCGCAGGTAATCGTAGTCGGGCTTCTCGAAAAAGTCCAGGCGCCGCACGTAGCGCAGGTACGTGGCCATCTCCTCTGCAGAGAAAGCGCCAGCGGGCCTCAGCGGGGGAACGTGGGACGGGG
>NW_007728401.1:32599-34288 GCF_000696425.1 Galeopterus variegatus
CCCTCTCCACCTCCCCGACCACGGAGGCCGGCCATACCTGCGGCGCTGAGCTGCTTGTAGAACCGGTACTCCAGGTGCAGCTGCGGGGCCCGAGACTTAATTGGCTCCTGTGTGGACAGCGGAAGTTACCCAGCCCGAGGGCCTCTATTGCCTGCCCTGAGACCTAGCCCAGGGTGAGGGAAGGGGGACTCACCAATTTGATAGCCACGTATTCGTTTGTATAGAGATTCTTTCCTGTGGGGGCAGAGAGGCACATCAGCACAGCAGGGCCTACCAGGGCCCACCCTACCCAGCCTGAGCAGGCAGGAGGAAGAATTGAGACCCCCACCCTATAGGACCCACCCCTCCAGAGGGCCTCCTCCTGCTACCAAGCATCAAGGGCTAGGGTCCAGTCCTCCTGGGTGCTGGGAGTGAAAAGGCTGGGGGTGGCTAGACACCCCTCCCCCTGCCTCCCATCCTTTCCCCACAACTGTCTAAGTACCACAGGCCAGAAGTCACCTTGGGGAAGTTTTTCATGGCCTGCACAAGCGCGTCGCAGACCCTCTACATGCCCTCTCTCCTTCCTTAAAGATCACCAGCAGGGCATGGCATTGCCCTTGTGCACAAGGCCCCTACCCATCTTGCCCAGCACAGCCAGGCAGGGACCCTGCATCCCATATGGGTTAGGACAGAACCCAGGCGGGTCCTCCCAGCCCCCACCCACACCTGAGTACTTCCCATGAACTGCAAAAACCACATGCTCCACACCCTGACAAGGTGTGGTTCTTTCCACGAGACTGACTGACAGGAAGGAGGTGGCCAGTCCCTGATGCTGCCGGAACTCTGGAGAGACAAATTCCTAGAAGACAGCCTGGTAAGGTTGGTGGGACCTCACCACAGTGGCTCAGAGCCCGCATGGGGTCAGCCTAGCTCCGGATGGGGCCCTGCCCCCTTTGGCCAGACTCGACCCACCAGGCCCAGGCGAGGCTCCACATCTGCGTGTCCCGCACCCACTTGCCTTGGGGTCCAGGATGGAGTTGGGGCAAGGTCACGGTCTACAGGGTGACCTGCCCCATGATGTAGGGGCCTAGCTCAGCCCCACAAGCCTGGCCCCCGTGTGCACATCTTTACACGGCACACCTGGGCCTTTAACACAGGCCATCTCTGGTTCCAAAGCCCCACCCCCCAACAATATCCCTGTCCTCACGGTGTCCCCAGCCATGTTCCCCCAGCTTGATCGGGCACCGTCCTGCACTCATCCTGAGCAGTGCCCGCCACAGGAAAAGGCTTCAGCTCCTCTCTGCCAGCCGCAGCTGGACAGCCTGGGGGTCCGTGAAGACAGCGGCCTTGGAAACTCAGCCAAGCGGGGCTCCAGGCCCCAGAACCTGGTGCTGAGACTGCACACTGTCACGCCCCTTCTGGGTGGTCCCAGGTGGGGAGCCCCCCACGGGCCCCTCAGCCATTCCTCCTTCACTGCTGTCCTGGGTGTGCCACAGCCCGTGAGCCATGGCTCCCTCTGGCTTCCCTGTGTCCTTGACGCCACCCTGGTTTGCGAGGGACCTCCTGTTTCTAGTCATGGTTTATGGTCAGCTTGTCAGCTTCCCCAGGAGCTTCCCTGAGTCTGCAGAGGATTCAGAGGCGAAATCTCGACAAGGGCTCGTCCGCTCTACAGACGAGGCAAGTTCCCCCACTGGCTAAGCAGCGCCCTTG
>NW_007728401.1:35595-37113 GCF_000696425.1 Galeopterus variegatus
TCTCTCTCTTTTTTTTTTCTTAAAATGACCAGTAAGGGGATCTTAACCCTTGACTTGGTGTTGTCAGCACCACACCCTCCCGAGTGAGCCCCAGGCCGGCTCCTGGGTTGTGGTTCTCTTATGTGCCCTGGATCCCAGGGCTTTGTCAGACACTCAGCAAATACTTTCTTCCAGTCTGTGGCTTGCCTGTTTGGGCTCTTAACGATATCTCCTGATGAGCAGATGTTTTAAACTTTGATGATGTCTAATGGATCAGTTTTCTCTTTTATGGCAACTTTGGTGCTTTGTTGAAGAAACCCTCCACTGACCCCATGCCTTGTGTGTGGACTGCATGCTTGAATCAGGGGGAGCCATGGTCCTTGGAGTTGACCCTGCTTGGAGGTGAGAGCGACAGAAGGCATCTGAGTCTTGATTTACAGACTCCCAAAGGAGCTCCAGTGCTCTGTGGTCCCAGAGCCTCCTGAAGGCCCACTTCAACAGTTCCAGCTGTGCGTGCAAAAGGCAGGGGTCTGCAAGGCTTGACAGAGAACAACCCCCAGGGGGCTGGGAGCCAAAGGAAGATTCCAGGGCCACACAGGCTGGCAGGCACTGAAGCCCCAACCATCTGGAGTGTGGAGGCCTCCCTGAACTCCCAGGCATTCCACTGGGTCCTCAGGAAGTCCACACCTTAGGAAAAGGGTTCCCCTTACCCCGGAGCAAGGCTCCCTTCATGCCTCCCTCACAAAACTAAAAGCCGCCCTGTGGCAGAATCAAGGGGAGCCTCCAGAACAACACACAACACTCCAGTCTGGAAGACAACACAATCCACACTTTTAACACATAGTACCCACAATGTCCAATACACAAAAAAACCTCCCTAGACATACAAGGAAGGATGGAAATATGACCCATAATAAGAGAAAAAGTCAAAGGCATCACAGGCATTGACATTTAAAACTGGGCTATGGCTTGAATGTGTCTCCCAAAGTTCATGTGTTGGAAACTTAAGCCCCCATTTGGCAGTGTTAGAAGCTGGGGTGTAGTGGCAGGGGTCTGGGTCATGGGGGTTCTGCCCTCATGAATGGATTAATGCTGTTATCATGGGAATGGGTTCCTTATTAAAGGATGAGTTTGGCCCTCTCCTGCTCTCTCCTGACCTCCCGTCTTCCACCACAGGATGACACAGTGAGAAGGCCCTCGCCAGATGCTGGCACCCAACCTTGGACTTCCCAGCCTCCAGAATCATGAGCAATTACCTAGTCTGTGGTATTCTGCTACAGCAGAACAAAGCAGACTAAGACAAACGAATACATTCAAGGATTTACAGGAAAAGATAGCCAAAATGGATGAGCAGATGGGAACTCTCCACAGAGAAATGGGAAGTCGAATGGAACTGGAAAATGCCATCTATGAAATGAGAAACTCACGGGATGGGCCTAACAGATTAGACACTGCAGAAAAAAAGATGACCTTACAATGGTCAACTGAAACTATCCAGACTGAAGCAGAGAGAAAAGGCTGAAAGAAAATGCAGAGAGC
>NW_007728401.1:38051-60687 GCF_000696425.1 Galeopterus variegatus
GGTCAACTGAAACTATCCAGACTGAAGCAGAGAGAAAAGGCTGAAAGAAAATGCAGAGAGCTTAAGGGACCTGTGGGACACTGTCAAACACTCCTGACGTGCGTGTAAGTGGAGTCCAAGAATGAAAGTAGGACGAAGCAGGAAAAACGTGAAGAAATAATGGCTCGAATTTTTCCAAATTTAATGAAAAAAATTTATGGATAATTTACAGACTCAAGAAGGTCAGGCAAGATAAACACAAAGAAAACCCAAGTAAACATAGCACTATCAGATTCTGAAACCAAAGATAAAACCTTAAAAACAGAGAAAAGAAGACACATTATAGACAAAGCCACAGCACTCAACATGAGTCATCACGGAAATGCAAATAAAAAATACAATGAGATACCACCGCACACCCACCGCCAAGCTCAGAATTTACAGACACACAACGCCAGACACTGGCGAGGCTGTGGGATGCCTGAAACTCTCACGCCTACCGGCAGGAGTGTCCAACAGAAAGCGGACTCGCCGTTCCTCATGCACACACCTGCTCCACCATCCAGCACTTTAATAATAGCAACTGAACACAGAGCCTCCTAGAGGCGGCTCAGGGCAATTCTAGTCACAGTAGCCCAAATCCGACACCCATGTGCCCTGAGCAGGGGAACAGGTAAACAGTGTGTGTGTGTCCTAGAGGACCTTCCACAACAGCACCAGATGAGTGACCACTGATGCGCCCAACCACCTGCTACCCTCCGAAACACGTGGAGCCAAAGCAGCCAGACAAAAGGGAACACACACCCTCATTTAAAAGTTTAAAAACTAAAACCTGATACCACCCACGGCCCCCTTTGCAGGCTCCCTCATCCATCTCTGGGGACCTGTGCTGTTTAGGCTGCTACTCCTACCACCCAAGGACAGGACCCGTGAGGCCATCTGGGTCCCCAAAGCCATACAAGGCCACCTGCAGGCTGCAGGTCAGAGGACAGGACTGGGCATTTGTGTATGTGTAGCTGCGTGTGCATGCGTTTCTGTATGCATCTGTGTATGTGTACACATGCATTTGTGTGTGCATCTGTGTGTGCGTGTGTGTGCGCTTCTGTATGCAGGTGCATTTATGTGTGCTTCTGTGTGCGTCTGTGTACATCTGTGTGCACACACATGAGTGCGCATCTGTGTACGTGTGTCCATGGGCAGGCATCTGTGTCTGTGGGCAGGCATTTGTGTGTGCATCTGTCTGTGTGCACATGAATTTGTGTCTGCTTCTGTGTGTATGCACTTGCATGTGCACCTGTGTACGTTGTGTGTGTGTGTATGCATTTCTGCGTGCTTCTGTGTGCATGCATTTGTGTGCACCTGTGTACCTGTCTCGGAATGAGGCACATACATTTGTGTGTGCTTCTGTGTGCATGCACCTGTGTACACTTGTGTGTGTGTGTATGCATTTCTGCGTGCTTCTGTGTGCATGCACCTGTGTACACTTGTGTGTGTGTGTATGCATTTCTGCATGCTTCTGTGTGCATGCATTTGTGTGCACCTGTGTACCTGTCTCTGAATGAGGCACATACATTTGTGTGTGCTTCTGTGTGCATGTCTGTGTGTATCCACCTGTGTGTGCATCTGTGTATGAGAGTGCACACGTGCATCTGTGGGTTCATCTGTGTGCATGTGCATGCATCTGGGTGTGCATCTTTGTATGCATTTGTGTGCATATCTGTGTGCATCTGTGTGCATGTCCGGGTTTAGGTGCCTGTGTGTGCGCATGCATTTGTGTGTTCATCTATGTGCATCTGTGTGCACACAAATTTGTATGTGCATCTATATGCATGTGTGTATACGTTTGTATGCATCTGTGTGTGCACGCATTTGTGTGTGTATGTATGTACATGTGGCTGCGCATACATTTTTGTGTGTGTCTGTACGCATCTGCATGTGCATCTGTGTATACACACATTTGTGTATATGTCTATATGCATGTGTATACATGCGTATGCATTGTGTCTGCATGTCTGCATGTGTCTGGGTGTGTGTGCGCACATATACCCTGGAGGAGACAAAAGGGTTGGGACAAGGTGGACTCCCTCAAGGGAAGTTCGGTCATCAGCTGAGAAATGGGGAGCTGGGGCCTCCTGAGGCCGCAGGTAGACAGGCAGTGAGTCCCTGCAGCCCAAGCCCAGAGTGGGACCCAGTGCACAGAGAAGGGACTCCAGCTGCCTCTGCAAAGGGCTGGTGGACCCTGGTCCAGGATGGGCATAACATGGCTGCAACAACTGCCCGCCTTGGTAGAGGAGGAGGGCTGCTGGAAGCATACAGAACACACCTCTTCAGCATTGACCACCACCACACCGCCACATTGACTACCGCCCTGGATCCCCTCATCCACCGCATGAGATGAGCGCCATAACCCTCCCCAGGTAGCAAGTGAGGAAGCTGAGGCCTCAAAGCACACAGCTTCAGCACGTGCTGCGGACTGGACGCCCCAGCCTCACTGAGGCTTCACCCCAGTGCAACTGCTGAGGGTGGGAAGTCCTATTACGGTAATGAAAGGCGGGGCCTTGAAGAGGTCATTAGATTATGGGACCTGCAGTAGTGAACGGATTAAAAATGGTGGTCAGGGGCGTGGTTCTGAGGGCTTTAAAAGGAGAGTGAACGAGAAGGATAGTCTCTCTCTGCTCCACCATTTTTCTGCCATGTGAGACCCCTGGGTCACTGTCGCCACCACCAAGACCCTCACCAGGTGTGTTCCTTGAACTTTGGACTTCCCAGCCTCTGAAGCTATAAGCAATAAATTTCATTTTCTTACAGTTACTAGTTCCATGTACTTTGTTATAAACAACAGAAAAGGACTAATAAAGCATCTCTCCTCCACAGCAAGCAGTGTGGCCTGCCTGCTCCATGCGCACCCTCAACAACCCAGCCCCACCCCCAAAACAGCCATGCCTCTGGGTGACAGGCGACAGTGTGGCCGTAGCACCCTCATACCCCTCCCGTCCACCCCCATGCGCGAGGCTCACCTAGGCGAAGCTCCCCAAAGTTGCCGCAGCCAATCTTCTTGCCGACGCGGAAGTTGGGGCCCACCATCAGGACCCCTGAGCTGGTCCCTGAGCTCCTGACGCCGTGGCTGCTGCGGCCCCCGCCGGCCTTGGACATTCTCCGGCCCTCCTCCGACTCCCCTTTCCCTCCTTTCTTGTCAAAATCCATAAGTTTGTGATACCCTGGCCTCTCCACGGTGACTCTGCTGCCGTGCAAATCCCGAGACTGCGAAAGCTGAGGTCCCGGCTCCTCGCGGCTAGTGCGCCATGGCACCTGGTGTGGGCAGGTGGCAGCCCGCGGCTCTGCCTACTGAGATGATGGTGTGGGCCCGGCTGCAACGCTCACCTCGGTGGCCTCAGGGTCGCTCTCGGGGGAAGGAGACATTGTGCTCACAGGCCCACTGCCTTAAATTTCGTGGCTCCCAGCTGTGGAGAAAGAGATACAGGTCAGAAGGTCGTGAGGCCACCACAAGGGTCAGAGTAGGGGGTGAGGAGGACGACACCAGGAGGCTCGTGGGGTAGGCAGGTGTTCTGGAAAGACTTCTGGAGGCCTGAGCACCACAGGCAACGTCCCTGCCCAGGACCCCTTCTGAGGCACACGTGCCACCTGCAGACACCAGCTGATGACAACAGAGTTCAGAGGTCACATTGGGAGAGTGGTTGCCAATGAGGTGGCCAAGGTCCCGGGGAATGCTGAGGCCAGGAGGGGTCCAAGCCTAGAAGCAGAGAGCCGACCCACTAGTGCCTGCCTCTGTGCCCAGGGGCTGTTATGAGACAAAGAAAGGTGGCAGGTGACAGAGCAGTGGGACCAAGATAGGCAGACAGGGCCTCCGAGCTGCCAATCCTCCCCGTGATGGCAGGTGGATGCCAAAGCCCTGGGCCCAGTTTCAAGAGCCTGGGACTGTGGTCAGTTGGGTGACAATGGGTGCAGGAGAGGAGCCTGGTGGGGGGGCCCTTGGCTGGCCTGTGCGGCTGACCCAGGAGCCCCCGCCTGGGGCCCTGATACAGATGTGGGCTTCACTTCTCAGTGGCACCATGGAGCCGAATGAGCTGGCCGTGCATGGGACTGTCACCAACACCAGGGGTGGGTCTGGCCTGGCCCCACCTCCTGTGCAAAGGTCTGACTAGGGAAGGAAAGGCGGGGCCCCAAAGGGACAAAAATGAGGGACAGCCACCTGAGCGGGGCCAGGCACCAGGTGGGCAGTGAACTTGTTGCCCTAGGGGAGGCGACAGAGACCTCTGGCCCTGAGAATCAGCTCACAGTCCACCCTCCCTGACCACCCTTGCTCCCCACAGACCCACCTGCGACCACCCTGTTTTAAGGCACACAGAGACTGGCCTAGCCCAGTCCCAAGGCTCAACAGACTGCATGCACCAGCCTCCATGGGCCACCCCTAACCTGCCCCGTGACCCCTGCTGCTCAGTAGGAACCGGGCACCACCCCCTCCCCACTACTGTCCTTCAGAGTCCAACTGCAGCAGCCCCGCTCCCATCCCTCCAGCCCCACTGCCATGAGCTCTTGTGAGCAACTAGAATGGGACCCTGGGGGGGTGGAGGGTGAAACCAAAGGATAAAATGTGGGTGCCCACGAGGTTCATGGTAGATGAGGTGACAAAATAGCAGCTGTGACCACACACTGACACCAGGTGACAGACCCGATTGACTCCCAGGCCCTGGGGGCAGAGACAGCCCCAGGACAGCAGCAGCACCAGGACAGGAGCAGGTTGCTGCCACGCCCCCTCAGGATGCCCCAGGTGGGCTGCAGCAGGGCCAGGCAGGGGGGTGGACATGGTGCCACCCGCGGGTGCCAGGGCTGCCTTCACAGATGCTGGCGCTGCCCACCCCACCAAAGGCCTCGCCTGATGCACAGACCGAAGGGCCAGTGGCCACCCCAATGTCACCCATGGGGACAGAGTGGCGATGTGGTAATACGGAAGAACTAGTGACGGCACCGTTGTGCCCTGCTGTCTCCTCTCTTCCCCCAGGGAACCGGCCGCTCCCTGTCCTGGGAAAGCTGGCCAGAGGACAGGCAGGAGCCCCCTTCACAGTGTCAGGGAAGCCACAGTCAGACACTGTCCACAGCAACATGCGGGAGCAGCTGGCAGGGGAGAACTGCAGGAATTTGGGAAGCCAACTGGGCATAGCCACTACTGAAAATTAAAGTAACTTACACAAACTTACAACTAAATAAGTTATATCAAAAACAGAGGTAACTGGTACTCTAAACATTGCTTTCCTGCATTTTACTTTTTTGTGCTCCTGGGGTTGTTTATGTCTGCCATGTCTGTGCGGAGAAACAGCATATGACAACACGGCATCGTTTCCCAGCTCTATGTCCAGGGACATCCCTGAGATTCAGCCATGCTGGAGAATTCACACCTTGAAATTGGCCAACATGACAACTCAGAGCCCGACCTATTGCTTCACTGGACCCAACATGACCTGGAACCTGTTAATAATGCAGATTAAGGGCCGGCCCGGTGGCGCACTTGGTAGAGTGCGGCGCTTGGGAGCATGGCGGCGCTCCTGCCAAGGGTTCGGATCCCATGTGGAGACAGGTCTGCTCACTGGTTGAGCGCGGTGCGGGCGCGACGCCGAGGGTTGCGATCCCGTTACCGGTCACGAAAAAAGACAAAAAAAAAAAAAAAAGGGAATAATGCAGATTAAATGTAAACGTGGTCATGGCTGGTGCCGTTACATGTGAAAACTACTTACTCCACCTCAGGTCCCATGCAAAGTATAATCACACTCACCAGGGTGCATGTGGAGCTGTACCCTCACAGGGTGGCCGATGACACAAAAATCTGACAAAAGCACTTCTTGAGAATCAACAGGCTATGTGGAACTTAAGACAAAGTACCAAACATTTCACTATTATTTGTAAATTGTGTGATATAAAATTTTTAATGAACTACCATTCCACTTTCTGTCTTTGTGGATTGGCCTGTTCTGGACATTTCATGTAAATGGAGTTGCACACTATGTGGCCTTTTGCGTCTGGCATCTGTCACCAGGTGTGATGTGTTCAAGGTCCATCCACGTGGTAGCGTGTGTCAGAGCCTCACTCCTTTTCACAGCTGAGTGGTGTTCCAGTGTGTGGAGGGACCACGCTGTGTGTGTCCATTCATCTGTCAATGGACACTTGGGCTGTGTCCACCTTTAGGCTGCTGTGAATTGTGCTGCTGTGGACGTGTGTGTACTGCATTTTCATTTCTCTTGTACATGTACCTGGCAGTAGAATTGCTGGGTCTTATGGAAACTATTTCAATCTGGGAGGAACTGCCAGCCTCTTTTCCACAGTGACTGCACCATTTTGTTTCACGTTCCTGCCAGCCGTGCACATGGCCTCCGATTTCCCCACCTCCTCGCTCGCATTCTCTGTGGTCTGTCTTTTGGTCACAGCCATCCTGGCGGGGAAATGAACTGCACTGTGGTCTGACTTCCATCTCCTGGCCATTCCAGTTTACGTTAGACACGTTTTCTCCACCGGATCAGGCGGGTGCCCAGCCCCTGAGATGCTGCTGGACATGGAGGTGGCTGAATAAAAGATCGTGATATGGCACCTTCTTGTCCCCGCTTAGTGGCCACTGGTTTACTAGAAACACTTCTCCTCCTTACTGCTAAAGCACCAGAAAAAACCCACCTGCCGTTAATCCAGTTTCTACAAGCCAACCCGCTGTTCAGGGCATTTTGGAGGCAGCATCTCTTCATTTGAAAAACAGTGTACTCTAGCGGGGGATCCGTGGGAAGCAAATCCCTCTCCCCCCTCTCTCTGTAGCTATATTTATTCCGGCATGGGACTTGGGGCCATGAGGTTGGGGTGGAATACCCCACATTCAGGCAGATCCTCCACACATCACTGGCCAATGCTGGGCATCTCGTGGACACAGCTGAGCTGGGATCTAGGGGGTCCCCACACGCCCAGCTCCTGGGACCACCAGCAGGGCCTTTGTGAGGGATGGGATGGCACAGCCATGCACAGAGGTCTGCTCACCCCACAACTGCTTCCTTCCCATGGGGACAAAGTGAGTACGTCAGCCACACCGTCCCCGCTGCCCTCCGCTCCCTCCCACCACCCCTCTACACCTTTGACTGTGCTGCTGGAGTGTCTGCCAACATCCTGGGCCAAAGTCATGGCTGGGCGTGCTCTGGGTCACAAGCAATCTGCTTGCCCACTGCAGGTGCTTTGCAGACAATGGTGTGGGAGCTCAGGCGAAGACGCCCAGGTGACACCCAGCAGGCTGGTGACTGTGACAAGCCCCTAGGCCTCGAGGGTCTCATGGGGCAACGGAGGAGCCGGGGCGGGGGGACGGGGGAGGGACATGGGCGGCCACCCGGAGCCACACACCTCAGGGCGAGGGGAGGAGGGAACAGGCAGAGGATGCACCTGAGCTGGGAAACCAGACACCCCCGAGACAGGACACGGCCAACACAGTGCAGGGACTTCTGCAGAGATGTCTGTTCTTGGTGAAGCACCTTCAGGGTGGAAAACTGGGGCCAGCCCCTCCTCTACCCCCACGGGAGCCGCCCTGCCCACCTGGCACACCCAGACACACCCAGACGGTCTATAGGCACAGGAATAGCCTCCTCCTTTTGGAAAACCACTCAGGATTCCACAGGAAAGGGTTATCGAATTTACGCACCTGCTCGTCCACTCACGGACACTTGAAAGTTGTTTACTGTTAGGTTTTCTTTCTCATCAGAGAATGACACACCTGCCCACATGCACACACACGCACACACACAAGGCAAGCATGGAACACACAGCACATCGCAGTCGGATGTAAAATCCCCATGAACTTCAGAGACCCCAACGAGACATGTGGCCAGCCCACACTTCACGACCCCCACTCTCCTGACCAGGGGACCAAGGACGCCCAGGAGGTGACGTCCCCAATGCAGACCATCACCTGAGATGAGCGTTCAAGGAAGGGGGCGGTCCAAGGGCCTGCCCTGAGGCACCAGAGGGAAGAGGGCACACCCCTGGACCAAGAGGACACTGCTGTGTGTGATGAACACGTGTTTGCTCTTCATCCTGGCTCCTGCACAGGGCTCCTGAAACCCTTGGAATTTCCCAAGTGACAGGAGTGTCTTTCTTTCATAATGAGCCCCCGACCACATCTAAGCTTATGCCAACAGGGCAACGCAGGTGTGGTGAGCAAGGAAGCCCTGCGATGGCTTGTTTGGCTGTTCCTGGGTTGTATCCTTTACAATAAACAGGTAAATTTCTAGCAAACCATTGAACCTCAGGAGGGGGTCCCGGGTACCCCCAATGTATTGGACAGAAGGGCGGCAGCCCAGGGGCTGGGACCAGAAAAGGGCTGGTGTGGATGAGCCGCTGCCACTCGGTGTCAGGAAAAACACTTGGCGCCCACCCACCAGAGAGCCGCACCCAGAGCTCGGGCCCCCAGACGGGAGGGAAGGGAACACACAGGCCGCAGGGGGCACGGGAGGGAAAAGGAGACCACCTGACCCCCCAGGCAAAAGCAAACCAGGCCTGTCAGGTCACAGACTTAAAAATTAAATTCCAGACATTTCCAGTTGAAAACAAAACTACCCCTTTCTTTTCTGCGGTGATGAAATGTTCCAGCATCAGATGGTTCTGGGGGACCCATGACCTCGTGAAGACACCACCACCACCGAGCCATGCGTTTTGAAAGGGAGAGCTGTACGGTACATGAACAATATATAAGAAACCAACGCAAACTGTGTGAGCAGACAGGAGGTGTGGACAGCAAAGGCCACCTGGTGAGAGACAATCAGAACCACCCAGATCTGCCAGTGTGAGTCCACCAGGGCCCAACTGGCTGGCAGGGAAGAGCCACCAGGAGGACCTGGGATGCCACAGGGTGGCTTCTGTGTAAATGAAGAGAAACATTCCATTCTGAGACTTTCTCTAAAAACAACTTTGGACAAAAAAGCAAACTGAATCCTAGGGAAGAGATTGGAGCCGAGGAGGTAAAACAGACCCTGCAAAGGGGGCAACGGGGTCATGGGTCACCATGGCAGGCCCAGCAGGACAAACGCTGGACACTCACCAGCCAGGCGGGGGGTGATCCCCACCCCACCCCCACGCACAGTCTCCCTGAGGTCAGGACATTAACGAACCATTGGGGGGAAGTAAAGAACCCCTTCTGGTGGGCACCAGTTCTTTAGCTCAGGATGAAACAGAACCTGGTCATGAAGGACAAGGATGTGTCTGAAGAGACTCCTGGCAAAGGTTGTGGGGGTCCTGGATGGGGCTGATGACAACACACCAACCCCACTCGGCAGCAGAGATGCACGCGCTTCCTGCGCAGTGTTTCTGGACATCTAAAACTGCTCTAAAAGATAAAGTCCATCAATCAAAAACAAAAGAAAGAGAAATCCGCAGTGTGCCCACTCAGTGGGACTCAGACATGCGAGGCCCCACATGCCAAGCAGCTGCTGTCCACCTGCCCTCCAGGACCCCCCACCCTGCAGCCCCACATCCCAAGCTACCTGCCCATTCAGAGACCACCAGCTTGCAGGTCTGACACAGACATGCGAGGCCCCACATGCCAAGCAGCTGCTGTCCACCTGCCCTCCAGGACCCCCCACCTGCAGCCCCACATCCCAAGCTACCTGCCCATTCAGAGACCACCAGCTTGCAGGTCTGACCGAACCAAGAGCAAAGCTGCCCACAGCAGCCAGCACCAGCGCTTGCCCAGGAGGAACCAAGACACTTGCTGCACAGAAACCCACGTGCACATTCGTGGCTGACATCAAGAGCTCCCGAATCTGCAGATAACCGAAACGCCCATCAGCATGGACGGACGAACACACGGTGCCCGCCCTTGACACAGAGAACACGCACTTGGATGGGTGCGGTGCAGCCAGGCCTGGATGCCAGAGGCTCTGTGTCCTGCGTGAGGCACAATCGCAGGGACAAAGCCCCTGTGGCTGCTGCCAGGGGCCACAGGAAGACACTTCCAGGTGACAGGGTTCCATGACTGCATGGAGAGGTGAATTTTATTTGTGGCTGAGGCTTTAGAGGCTTTGGCTGGGCTCCACCTTCCCAGGGCTCTTCTCTCATGTCTGGGAGGAGCTGGCTGTAACTCCCAGGCCCAGTTAGGGGTCCCCCAAATCTCACACCCTCATCCACCAAGAGAGCGGGTACAGGACTGCAGACTTTATAGGATAAGGCCCCTCTCGCCAAACAGGAGCAGGCCCCGTGGTCTCAGTGCCCGGGAAGGGCTCTTCCTGTCCTCAGGGCACCAACCACTCCCTGTATCCCCTCCACGTGTCCTCTACGGCAGCAGGCACCCTGCCAGGCCTCTTGGCCTCCCCTACTTGGTGTTCAGAAAGGGACTGGGTGAGGAGCAGGCAGACCCTCCAGGCTGTGGGCCGAGGGGCACTGATGCTGGCAGGGAAATGAGAGCCAAAATTCCCACCACTCAAGTGAAGGCAGGGAGGGCAGACCCTCGGTCCTGAGGACCCTGGCCCCTGTGCAAGCCATGCACTGGTCCCTGCTTCTTCCAGACTCACACTGGGTGCCCACCGCCCCCATGAAGAAATCAGCACAATCGCTATCAGTGGAGCCATCCCGAAACCCTCCTCCTGAATGAGGGGAGCAGGTGTACTTCCACTGGTACATCTCGGGAGACCACCCCGGATGCCTGGGTCACACAGTGGGCAGTGGCTGCGCCTGCACCACATCTGCCGCCAGCCACCTGCTGGAGCGAGTCTCAGCCACGTCTCCGGAGAAGGAAACACTGGTCCCCACGGGTGGCCGTGCCTCGTCACGAGCAGGCGCGGGTCCTGCCTGCTCTCCCAGTTTCCTTCTGTTCCACAAACCACAAAACTGACCCAGCGTGTGGAGTAGGCACCCTGGGTGGGGAGGGGTGGCCATGCACG
Source organism: Galeopterus variegatus (assembly GCF_000696425.1). NCBI lineage: Eukaryota > Metazoa > Chordata > Mammalia > Dermoptera > Cynocephalidae > Galeopterus > Galeopterus variegatus. The sequence continues at coordinate 48,941 of NW_007728401.1, forward strand.
GGACATGAGGAACAAAGGCGTCTGCAGTCAACATGGTGAGCAGGGGTGGCAGCCAACCCTGATGACGTCTGTTCTTCTTTTTTTTTTAAAAAAGATGACCGGTAAGGGGATCTCAACCCTTGGCTTGGTGTTGTCAGCACCACGCTCACCCAAGTGAGCTAACCGGCCATCCCTATATGGGATCCGAACCCGTGGCCTTGGTGTTGTCAGCACCGCACTCTCCCAAGTGAGCCATGGGCTGGCCCCTGTTCTTCTGGAAGCAACCATGGCGGCAGTGATCTCAGCCGGCCTTGGCACCACGTCCTCTGGGGCCTCAGAACCCAGGTGCAAACTGCAGAGCCACCACTGGGGGCCAAAAAGTTGCTGAGACTCACACCCACAGGCTTCTTTGGAGGGTCCCCATGACAAAGCCCCCATAGTGAAGCCTAGGGCTGGACAACATCCTCCTCTGCAGATCCATCCTGATGGATGATGGCGGAGGCAGCATCTGGTGTTTATCAAGCTCTTTCTACGTGCTCGGAGCTGGTCTACCAACACTCCACATGCCCATACAATGGTCTTGTGAAAAACATCCCATATCCCAAGTTCACAGAAGGGAAACGGAGGCCCAGAGCAGCCAAGCACCCATAGTCATGCGATAGCAGTAAGCCAGCCCAGCCCAGGGCACTCTCACCTCTGCAGCGGGCAACACGCGCGTCCCCCAGAATACCCCCCGACACACACACACACACACACACACACACACACACACACACACACACACACACACACCTCACACACACACAGAGCTACATCCAGGAGGCATAAACATGGCTTCAGGCGGGGCAGGGCTGGGCTGGGGAGGGGAGGGGCAGGGAGGGTCTGAGGAGGCCCCTCTGCTGAGGGTCACAGGGAGGGACCTGCCGCACACCTGAGACACACGTGGAAGAGGAGCCGGTCACCCTAAGCCAGGCGGCTCACCTTGCTGTCTTGCTCCTCATGCCAGGCCCTTGCCTGGGCCTCTAGCCAAGGTGAAGTGGACAGCCAGGTGCAAAATTGGAGAGAGGCTAGTGACCCTGCTGCCCCTGTCATGATCCCCTCCACCCACACATCCCTGCCCATATGCCCCCGCCATGGCTGCCGGGATGGCACCTGGCTGGGAGGACAGCAGATGGGGCTGGTCTGGGCTGCCCTGCAGCCTCTTACGGCAGGTAGGTATGCAGTCAGAAGGAAAGCCCCCGCACTCCCAGACCTGGGTCTGGACCCCTGCACCACCCCCACCCACGAACAGTAGCTGCCACCCCAAGACAGAGGCTTCTGAGGGTGGCAGACCCTGGCACAGCCGGCTCCCTGGAGGGGCAGTCACACAGAGCCTGTCGCCAAACACCCACCACTGGGCCGGCCCGTGGCTCACTCGGAAGAGTGCGGTGCTGATAACACCAAGGCCACGGGTTCGGATCCCATATAGGGATGGCCGGTTTGCTCACTGGGTGAGCGTGGTGCTGACAACACCAAGTCAAGGGTTAAGATCCCCTTATCGGTCATCTTTTTAGAAAAAAAAAAAAAGACAAACACCCACCACCGATGCAAGGGCACAGCCAGGCCTCTCCTGTGACGCTCTGTCCCAGTGGAGCTGCCCAAGGGAAGCCACACCAGACCTGGGAAGGTGAGGACAACAGGAGAGTCACAGGAGACTGGAGCCATGGTCTCCACCCTGGCCACACCTGAGTTGAGGGAGGGGACCCTGGGACCCAGGGGAGTGGAAACGCCCATGTCAGTCCTGGCCCAGGCCAAGGCACTGCCAGAGCTAAAAATAATGATCCTGGGCAGGGAGGAGGGAAGCCAATCCCACACTGGCCCTAAAATTAACCCAGTTTCAGCCTGACCCACCCACGGGGCAGTCACACAGAGCCTGTCGCCAAACACCCACCACTGGGCCGGCCCGTGGCTCACTCGGGAGAGTGCGGTGCTGATAACACCAAGCCTGACCCACCCACGGGTCCACAACTCCGTCCCAGGGGCTCTTGGGGCTCTGGCCTTCCTGACCTCCTGATCACTGTGACCCTGTGCACAGCAAGGGGCATGCCCCGGGCTCAGGGGACATGTGGAGTCTTCCCACTGCCCGGGGCCGTCATCTGTGCCTGGCCGCCAAGGCCAACTGTGACCCTGGGCCTCACTGCGCTCCACGGACAAGGGGACTTTTCCTTGCGGCGACTGAGAAGTTGCCCCTGTGGCCATCCGTAGGCCTTGGAAGGGTGGGCAGAGGACGGGCCCACAGCCAGCCCAGCCCCCACGCTGCACTGGCCTCATAGACCCTGGGATCGTGGCCACACTCGTCCTCCACAGGAGTTCCCCTCTGGTGAGTTACCTGCCCTGTTCTTTTTGGGGTCCTCCATCCTGTCAGAGCCCCCAGCCAGCTCCCCTGTGGAGGCCCCAGGAACCCCCTTCTCTGGCTATCTCCACTCCGTGATGTCACAGTTCCTGGGATGACATCATCAGCATGGCCCCTGGCCCAGGGCCAGGCAAGCACAGACCACCTGCTACACAGACTCGATGCTCATCCCGGAAGCGCCTGGACACAGGTGTGGCCCCTTGAGGCAGCTCTGGACATGTCAGTCCCCACCCAGACACCCGTCTGCACCAGGGGCTGAACAACCCTGTGTAGCCAGGGCCAGCACACCGTGGGCTCAGCGCCTCTGCGACTCACACACGCCCCACAGAGACAGGATAGGCAGTGCACCCTCCCGCTGGGGATCCAGTCTGAGGCACAGCCAGTCAGGGCCAGCCTGGGACTAGGACGACATCAGAGAACCAAGCCAGTGATGGACTTTAATATGTTGACTTGAGAACAAAAAAATCCAACACCCAATAAACAGGGGACAGAAGAGAAAACACACACCTGCGTCATGAGGTGAGGACAGTCCCCAGGGGCGTGGAGGACCCTGGCCCAAGGAGGATGCAGTTTAAAGGAGGTGGAAGGGAAGACCAGGGGCAGTGTGGGGACCCTGTCACACATGAGGTGGCCTCACTCCGGGGACAGCAGCACACGCGCAGCGGAAGGGTCATGAGCCCACATTTACTCTAACAGAAGCCAATGCAGACCGGGCAGCATGACTGAGGCAGAGGTCACAGTGTGCCCAGCAGGGCTCAGGGGCGCTCTGAGGCTTCCCTTGCAAGAGCCGGCGCTGGAGCAATTGTTTCACATGCAGGAGGCCCTGGAAGGAGTGTGAGCAGGCTAGAGCCGCTGGAGCCTCAGGCTACGCCAGCCAAGCCGGCCAGACAAGCCCACCGTAGGGTCACATCACCGAGGGGTATCGCGCCCCTGCTAAAAGCAGCCCCTTCAGAGGAGCCTCCTACAGCACTTCTGGGGCCATGTAAAGAACTGGGGTGGTTCACCTGGACGACACCAAGCCTAAGGTTATGATCCCCTTACCGGTCACACACACAAAAAAGAACTGGGGTGGGAAAAGGGGGCTCAGTAGGCAAAGTGCAGGCAGCTGCTGGATCTGGCTCAAGGGTCATGGGAACTCACCGTGCTATTCCAGGTTTGGGTGCATTTGAAGATGTCGTTAATAAAAATCTAAAAAGAAAGTAAGGCGGCAGAGCCTGGGTGGAGAAGGGGCCACGGGAACGATGGTGATGGGAGGAGGCTGGTACCAGGGACAGGAAAAAATCAAGTCCAATTCCTGCTCACAGCAGATGCCAGAATAAACCCTGACGGGGCAAAGGGTACAAACCAGGGAGACCCCAGCTTCTGGAACTCAGCTCCTCTCTCCCTCCCCACTCAGTGTGTGGATTTAAATGTGTGTAGCCTCCTGGGACCTCAGTTGGGGATATGATTATGGGATGCAGAGTCTTTAGGGGGGTCTGTGGAATCCCCTAACCCAGGGGATCTCGCCAGGGGGCAATTCTGCCCCTCAGGGGACACTAGGCCATGTCTGGGGAAATGTGTGTTTGTCACAACTGGGGGTGCTCCTGACACAGAGTGGGTGGATGCCAGGGACACTGCTCAGCACCTGCAGTGCCCAGGATGGCCCACCACATAGAAGGATCCAGCCCCGGTGTGGAGACCCTGGTCTAAGGAGACACAGTCACAAACTCAAGCAAGTAGCTCCCGATATCCTGCTGATCTACACAAAGACACATTATATACAGAAACACACGCAAATATAGGTAACAAAGAGTCTGTAAATAAGTATACCAAAATGTTGAATGTTATGCATGGATGGGGTGGTTTGCATTTTCTTCTTTGTGCTTCTCTGTATTTTCCACAACACACACAAAGAACACGAGCTACCTTCACAGCACAGAACAATCTGCACAGCACGGGCTGCTGGGAAGGCTGTGCACAGCAGCTTCTGCAGCCAATGCTGGTGGTTGGGAAACACCCCCCTGGGTCACCTCTGCAGCTGGCCTCAGGTGGCCCACAGGGAAAGGGGCAGTAAAGTCAGGGGTCGGGGGTCTCTTCCAGGCCCAACTCAAGACAGGAGCTGCTCTACCCACTTTCCCAGGATGAGCCAAGCCCCGGAATTCCAGAAATGATGGCCAGCTCTACAGAGGGGACCCTTACTAGAGGGACCCCACCAAGGGCCCCCAAGACCTGCATCCCCACCCCACCCCTTGGCAGTTTCCACTCTGGTCTCCTGCAGGGGCAGACATTAGGGGGAAACTGAGGAAACCTGAGTAAGGTGTGACAGTGGGGACACCAGGTGTGAGTATGTGGGAACCCTCTACTCAACTCTTCACAATAACTCTGCACATGAACAACTGTTCTAACCAAGTTTGTTAAAACAGAAACACCAACCCCCTCATCTGGTGGCCTCCCAGCTCTGCTACCAGACCAGCCCTGCCCCGGTCTCTGGCTTCACCCCTGCCCCTCTCCTCTGCTACACACATTGGCCCCCTTGGGGCTCCCAGAACACACCAGGTGTGTTCCTGCCCCAGGATCTTTGCACCAGCTCTTCCTGCTGCCAGGATGGACCTCTCTCGGTCACCTGTACGTGCAGCTCACTCAACACCAGCTTGGGGTCCCCACTCAAATATCACCAGTGAGGCTGTCCCTGCCCGTCCTACATGCTGCAGCCACTGTCCCAGCCCTCCCCCTCCGCCTCTCACCTCACTGCTGTCTGGCGCGTGCAGTTTCCTGTGTGCCCCCTGTTAAAAGGAGCTCCGTGAGCACACACACTTCCTTTTGTGCTGGGCACCAAGCAGGAACTCAATAATAATTGTTGAATGAATGACATACAAAGTCTTCCTCCAGATCAATAAGAAACAGACCCACAGATCAAACAGAAAAATGGACAAAAGCCACAAAGGAAACACGGTGGCCACACAGATGGACATCACTCCACCTCTCTAACAAAGACATGCAAATTAAAATAACAGAGACTGTCCTGACTTCTCAGATTGCCTGAGCTGAAAAAACTCAGGTTCAGTACTGGCGAGAGCACGGGAGGCAGCGACTTTAACTACTATGGGTAGGGACAGAAACGCCTTTGGAGGGCATTCTGGCACTGTCCTGACTTCTCAGATTGCCTGAGCTGAAAAAACTCAGGTTCAGTACTGGCGAGAGCACAGGAGGCAGCGACTTTAACTACTATGGGTAGGGACAGAAACGCCTTTGGAGGGCATTCTGGCGATCTCCATCTTTCAAGTACACATAGTACTTAATGAAGTTTGTCTATAAAAACCTGCATGGAGCTGTGCCAAGCAGGGGACTGATTATCACCCACAGGTGCGGCCAGGTAACAAACTCTTCACAGCGGTAAGATAAAGTGCACGGGGCAGAGGGCCTTGTGCTCCTGAGGTGGGAGCAAAGAGATGCAGACTAGGCAGAGCTGTGGACAGGTCCCCTGGGACTGGGCCATTGCAGAGGCTGAGAAGAGACATACTGATTCACAACAGCCAACAGTGCAAACAGTGCAGGTGTCCACCGAGGATGAAGGGACACACACAGCGAGGTCCACCCACACACGGGAACGTCACTCAGCCATGAGAAGGAACGAGGCTCTGACACACGCTGCCACGTGGATGGACCTCGAACACGTCACGCTCAGTGACAGACGCCAGACACAAAAGGCCACACAGTGTGCGATTCCATTTACATGAAATGTCCAGAACAGGCCAGTCCACAGAGACAGAAAGTGGATTTGTGGTTGCCAGGGGGCTGGGGGAGGGATGGGAGTGACTGCTGATGGGGACAGGGTTTCTTTGGGGGTGATGGAATGTTCTGGAACTAGATAGAGATGGTGGTTGCACAACTTTGAGAATGTAGTAAAAAACACTTAGGCGTACACTTCAATGAATTCTACGGTATGTGAATTATATCTCAACTAAAAAACCTGAAACATGTGATATAAGGACTATATCTAAATACAGCTGTTTACAAGGGAGAGTGACCAGGGCTCCGGCCAGTGCCCGTGGATGAGAACCGGCCAGGTAGCCACCGAAAACATGGCTCATTCCCCTGCAGGACCAAAGTCCAGGCCACAGGCCAAGGCCACACCTCCTGCTCGGTGGGACCAGTGTGCAGCTGGCTTGTGCGAGAGAGACCACCTATAAATCTTTCAGAGGAACCCAGAGGTGTGTGCCCACAGGAAGTAAAGGACGCAGACACAGGAGAGACCATGAGGAGCCAAAGAACGGCTGACTCACCACTGCTGCGTGAGGACTCAGGTGGAACCCGCCCACGAGCCTCAGCCCTGTCCTGGCCACCCAGGCCCCCAGCCACCGACCAAGGGCGGCGCTAAGTCTCACACAGCACGTGCCTGGGCAGTCTATACACCTGATCTGCAGGACACAGCGCGGATGCTCACACACACCTGAGCACAGACATGTGATAACTGCTCTTAGAGGCAACCATCCTGCCAGCACCTGAGGACCCCTCAGGTCCCAAGGCCATTGCTAAAAGCACTGGGGAAGGGTGCCCCTTGCTGTGTCTGCTCCCAGGAGGCCCCCACCATGAATAATTCTGGAACTTCTTGGCCAAGGCTTCCTAACCCCCGGGGTAACTTGCAAAAACTAAACAAAACATCAAGATGCCTATGGCACCCCTGCAGGGAAAGCTCTAGGGGCTCTTGCCACGTCCCTGACAGCCACCTAAGACCCTTGCAGCCACAGGTGTCCCTTGCCCTGCAGTCAGTCACCTGTAGCACCCGCCATCGGCACAGGAACTCAAAACTCACCTCAGCATAACAAACGCAGGTGGAGCCCAGTCAGGGGCATCCCCAGAACCTGGGGTGGCATGTGGCCCACCACATACCCACACTGTGCTCACGTCATGCCCAAGTCCCCCCAGCAGACGCTGGTCATCTGTGTGAACTGGCCATGCCCTGCAGCCCCAGATGGGAAAGGACTGAGGTCACTGCAGGTTGCACAAGTGTCCTGGGGTCACCTCAGTCCTGAGGAAGGCAGGCCCTGTGGGGACGCTGCCTCCAGCACCATGTCCGAAGAGGGAGATGTCAGAGATGGCCTTCCAGGGACCCAGACCAGGCCGCAGGGTCGCCTTGCTCTGGAGAGTGGGACTCCCAGTCACCGAGGGTCGTCTTCAAGCACAATTTCTTAAGACTCCAAGGTGAGTTAAGCATCAAGGTAAAATTCCGGGCCACAGGAAGTAATCCACTGCATCTATTTCTGCCCTTAGACAGTCATCCATCGACAGCCCCAGGGCCGCTGCTGATCCCCTGTAACCCAGGACCACAGTGGGGGCTGTCGGGCCCTGTCCCCAGGTTCCCCAGCCCGCCCTCCTCCTGCAGGCTAGGCCGTGGCCATTCTTCTGGTCCTTGGTTCTGGAGGTGGAAGCAGCCAGCTCTGGATGAGAGCACTGGGTGGTGACTGACGCTGCGCCCCGGGGGTCAGGCCAGCCAGACTGGCATCCACTGGCGGAGGCCCCTAGGCCACCCACCCAGCCCTATCCCGTCCTGCTGCAGCCAACCCTCTGCTCCTGCACCGTGCCCTGGGGGCCTTGCTTTTCTCCTCCAACACACTTTTGGAATTTAAGTAGAGAAACTTTAAGAGGAGACTTAGCATCCCAGGTCTGGCGTGCTGGCCAACTGGAACCTAAAACCATCTCAGCCTGCGGGGAGGTTACTGAACCTTCCCAAGGAGTGCAGGCCCAAATGGGCGGGAGGAGGCTTCGGGGAGCGGCCCTGGGCTGCCCTCTGAGGGTCAGCAGGGGATGCACCAGGGGAGGGGACCCAAGCAGGGGGCTGCCTTGTCAGGGCCCAGAGCACGGCTTGTTTCCAAGCACAGGGAGCCACTCGGGACTTCTGAGCAAGGAGATGTGCCACGGTTTACACCTTCTCTGAGGGCCCCTCAGAAGCCCTGAGAGGGACCCCATGCCAGATACCCGACCACCCCAGGGGCTTTGCTTGAGCAGAAAACTGAAGCTCCACACTGCCCTGGCGCCCACTAATGAAGCTCAGCCCGGAGGCCCTGCCTTCAGCTGGTCCCACCTGCAACAGGGTCCCAGCTCCTCAGGGACAAGCACAGGTACATGCAAGACCTCTGAGAAGAGGTAGTGGTGAGGGAGCACTGGACAAGAGGAGAAGGCGCCAGGTTGAGCCTGAGACACTTAGAATCCAGGGCAGTCTGCCAAAGACAAGCCACTGGGGGCAGCACGGAAAGATCCTACCGTGTGGCTCTCAGGCAGGGATCTCTTACTCCACCCCAGAGGCCATGCCTGTGACATCCGTGCCCTTGCTCTGTCCAGGATGGCGTCTCCCAGCTGGTGACAAAGTGCAGTGGGTGGGGGCAGACGCAGAAGCGGAGAAGGAGCAGGTGGGTGCCCCTTTACAGGAGGTTCAGGGCAGGAGGAGAGAAAGGTGGGAGCCACCCTGGGGCCCTGCTCAGGGTCCCGCCCCCACCTGAGTGTCAGGCCCCAGAGAGGATTTTGTCAGATGGCAGGGCCAGGCAAACCAATGTCAGCTGGCAGCCTCTGCTCACGGAAGCGGGTCTGAGGAAGTCACTGCAACGCTCCAGGTACGCTTCTCTGCATTTCATGAGCCAGTGGAGACCTACTAACACCTCACCTGAGGTCCAGCTCAGCCTCAGGCCTAATTTGTGTCTGAGCCCCAGCCAGGGCAGAGAGTAGGATTCACTTTCTGGACAAGTCCACCTATGCAGACAGCTGCACCTGAACATGGATAAGGTGGCACGGGCATGGGACCTTGGACCAGGAGCACAGGAGCTGAGGCAGATGCGACCTCACAGCAGGGCAGGTCCAGTTGGCCACAGCTGGGCTTCCCACGTCACTGCCCCTCCTGGCTGGCTCTGTGGGTCATGAAGTGCACAGCATGGGGCTCGCCCTCCATCAACCCAGTTCCTCCTCTCCTCAAGCAGGTCACTTAGGCCTCGACTTCCTCATCTGTAAAGTGGGGCTACTCCACTCACTTCACCGGAGATCACCCAGCAGAGGTCCCAAAGAAGCTCTGGAATGAGGAAGGAATCAGACACTGAGCTACCCAATTTAGGGGGGACCTCCCAGACCAGCCAGGCCTCTGCTCAGGCAAGCATGGTGACTCCGTCTGTTCGGTTCACTGCTGGGTGTCTCATGCCTAGATGTGTGCCAGCACCAGCAGATACTTAACAAATGTCTGTAGTGAGAACACACACAGACCAGCTGGACAGGCCTCTTCACCCTGACGCCCAGCTCAGGATGATGAGACCTCGATCCAGCGTGAGCACAGCCACCGAGCCCTAGTGGGACATCAAACACAAGGCTGATGGGTGGACAAAGCCCCTGCAACTGCCCCACCGCCACCACCACAACACTGATCGGTATTCCACAGACCGGGCCTCCTCCACAGGGGCCCACCTGTCCCCCACTGATACTAACGTGCCAATGCCGCCCAAAGGACTGGAGGCCACAGCCCCTGCCTGTGCTATGCTGGTGCTCAGTTCCAGCAGCACCCCCAGCCCTACCTCTCCTGCCTCCTCCTTGCCACCCACCCCATCCTCTGCCCAGCCTCGGTCTAGGCCTCAATGGACCACAAGCCCCTTGTGGAGGCAGGGGCTGCTCAAGTGGTGGCCTGGGGCAGCTCTGTGGGGACCCAGAGGGGACGGCAAAGGTATAACAGGACAGTCCTCTACAGAAGCCCCTAGGGCCTGCCTCCCAGGTGTGCACCGACCCACCCACAAGTTCCCACAGACACAAGTAACTCCATGTCGGTCTGGCATGCCACACGATTCCCAAATTAATTGCTGGCTTCCCAGGATGAGCAGGTAGGAAGACTTCCAATTAGAAACCCTCAGCTACTTGCTGTGCAACCCAGAGGTAATCACCGCCTAATTAAAAAGGAGGAAAAGAAAAAAAGTAAAAAGAAACCCAAATCAGTAACTCAAAGAAACCCGCCTGCACTAAGTTCTGGTGGACAGCGCCACGGCCGGGCTGGCCTCCCAGACACGCCCAGAGCCCATGGCATCCCTTCGTCCCTCACTCTATTCAGAGGAAGCACAGGAGATGGAAATCAGACAGGAAGCCTGGCACGGTAAGACCAGGCCTGTGGCTCAAAGACCACCACAGACCACCAGGGGGAGGGGGCAGAGGCAACTCCTCCCAGACTTCACCCCTGTCTGCCCACTGCCCAGTCCCGCTGCAAACACAGCTGGCCTCTTTAGCCCCAGGTCTAGCCCTCCCCATCGGGACCCCCAGCTCGCCCCCACACAGCCATCCTGCTCCTCCCCTGGGGGGCTGACCAAGGCATCCAAGGGCCTGGAGACCGCAGGCAGGCGTGTGCGTGCCTGCACGAGCTGCTGGGAAACCGTCAGCCAGCACCGCCCAGCACGCAGACACGGGAACACAAAAACGAACTGCCGCGGACTACCGCCAACTTCCCCCTTGCAAACCTGCGGCCGCGCTCTGTTCCCTTCCCTGAGGCCCCCGGGCCAGGCAGGGAGCCCTGGCACCTCGAGCTGCCACCCCCACAGCCCCTTCCCTGTGGCTTCCCCCAGACTGCAGCCTTTGTACCGCCCCAGTCATCTCTCACACCCACGAGCCACCAGGGCCTCTGGGGGCCCGGGAGACACCACAGGAGGCTCCTGCGTGTGCCGGGGCTGGGTTTGGACGACCATCCCGACGTGCAGTCGCTGGCCCAGGCCTGGGCTCCCCTGTGGAGGGGATGGGGAGAAAACAGAGGACTCCACCTACACACACAACCCTCCAGGGCTGTTTCCTGCAAACAATGCCAGCCGGAGGCCATGGGAATCAAGAACTAGCTGCCCCCAAGTCCGGCCTGGCCCAGAACGCAACAATCCCGGAACATCCTCTCGCTCCCACCCCCCAACGGGAGAGCCTTCCCCCAAGAAAGTTGGGGGAGAGGGCCAGAGCGGCATCAGTGTGGGCGCCGCGGGCCCGCTCAGACATCTCACCCTCCCTCCCTGATCCGTGTGTTTCCGGAAAACAAAGCCGGGGGCCAGAGCGGAAGGGGGAGGGCTGAGCCGGCAGTTCCCAAGCAGCACCCGCAACAAGTCCCACCAGATGAGACCCCCCTGCCTCGACCCAAGTCCCCTGATCTCCCCTCAAGAACTTCAGGGCCACAAAGTGGGGAGGGGGACATGGCAGCGTGGTGAGAGGCTGGGGGCCAGGCAAAGACAAGAGAGACTATGGGACAAGATGGGCATGGGGCCTCAGGACAGAGAGTGGGGGTGGGGGGTGCACAGGTGAGTGGGCAGTGAGTGGCCTTGAGCACTGGGGAAGCAGCAGAGAGAGCAGGTTGGGTGAGGACTAAAGGGTCGGGGGAGGGCAGCGGGGTCGGGGGGTGGGGGTCACT
>NW_007728401.1:61687-62152 GCF_000696425.1 Galeopterus variegatus
GGTCGGGGGAGGGCAGCGGGGTCGGGGTGTGGGGGTCACTGGGGAACGCCAGGATCTGCAGGCCGGGCTCAGTGGGGCCAGGGTCTGGAGTGTGGGGGCCACTGGGGCAGTGGGGGCCTCAGTGTGGGGGTCAGCGGGATGTAGGAAGGCGCCGGGGTCTGAAGTGTGGGGGTCACCAGGGACTGCCGGGATCACGGGGGCAGGGTCTTGTGTAGGGGTCACTGGGACTGTAGGGACCCGAGTGTGGGGGGCGCTGGGGTCCGGAGTGCGGGGTCAGCGGGGACAGGACTTGAAGTGTGGGGGTCATTGGAGTGGTGGGGACCTGAGCGTGGGAGTCAGCGGGGCGCAGGGCCGGAGTCGGGGTCCGGAACGTGGGGTCGTAGTCCAGGGAGCTGGGTCCGGGTCGGGGCCCGGGACGGAGTCGGGGGACGCCGGGTCCGGGACGTCGGGTCAGGGTCTGGGGCA
>NW_007728401.1:63050-66527 GCF_000696425.1 Galeopterus variegatus
GGAGCTGGTCTGGGCGCGCGGGGTTCGCGCCCGGGTTTCCGGGCCACCGGGAAGCAACTCCGGGACGACTACCGGCGCCTGGTGGGCGGGGTCGGGGGATAGTGACGTAAAAGGAGCGGAGGAGAGGGTCTCGGCGCAGGGAGTGAGCCGGACTCCGGGGCCCCCACGTCTGCAGCCGGTAACCCGGGACAACCGGTTAAGTGTACTGCTGGGCCTCCCATGCCAACCATGGGCCCTGCACGCACTTGGCGCTTGGTACGTGCAGCTTTCAAAGTGCGCGCTCGGGCATTGTCCGCCCCCCAGACGGAGGAGGACACCTGGGGACCGCGTGGCGTGCCCAGATATTGCACAGTGAGGCCGGTTTACCTAGCATAGGCAAAGTCAAGGTGCAGAAACGGTGGCCTCCACCTGCCCCCCGTACTCCCCAGGCAGGGGACGCTTCCAGAGTTGCAGGAGACACATGGCTACATGTGTAGTAAGTGCCTGCGGTGGCTCGGAGAACAGGACGGTGAGCGGGACTCTAGGCGGCGGCTCCCGGGGAGTCCTCCGTCCGGGAAGGGGAGAAAGGCATGGCAGAGTGCCCGAGTGGAGGACGCCTTCGTTGGCTGGACGGTCAGGGAAGGCCGAGCCCTAAAGGCAAAAAGCAAGATGCAGTAAGACTGGGAGGTTCTATGAGCTCCTGCTACAGTCCTGCCAACTGCATCCAGAGAGGGCTGCAAGGAAAAAACAGGGGAGAAGAATTCAGCCTGAGTGGCAAGGCTGAATGGCAGCGTTGCAGGGGCCAGCCCCAGCCCTCTGAGACGGAGGTTGCCATGTGTTGTTCTGCAGCAGCCTGGCCTGGATCCTTGTCCTCCTCCTGTCCTTTGTGAAATGTCACTTATTGAGGAAGCCCAAGCCCCGACCCTGTGATCCCGGCTCACTACATCACGATCCTGCGGAGGTTGCCATGTGTTGTTCTGCAGCAGCCTGGCCTGGATCCTTGTCCTCCTCCTGTCCTCTGTGAAATGTCACTTATTGAGGAAGCCCAAGCCCCGACCCTGTGATCCCGGCTCACTACATCACGATCCTCTCCTTCTGCAACAAAATGGAGTGTGTTTAACATCAGTCTCCTCCAACTGTGCCAGCACGAGGCCTGGCATACAGTAGGTGCTCAGTCCGCCTGTGGTAGCCAAGTGTGGTGAATGAATGAATGAATAATCCCCACAGCCTTCCCAGAATTTGGGGGGCTCGGGGTTTTGTTTCCTCAGACTTCCCGTTCTCTCCTGTTCTCTCCCACTCTTGATGTTGAGGAAAACCTGCTTTAAGGCACTTAAGCCCTGGTGCAGGGGACACTGTGGACTCCCCTCCAAAGGTATTTGCCCCTTAAGCCTGATTTACAGCCTTGACTCTACAAAAGGGTGGCTTGTGCAGCTAAAAGAATGCAGACAGTGAAGCCAAGGCTGGAGCTATGCCATCCAAATGCTGTGTGACTGTAGGTAGGTCACGCACCCTCTCTGGTCATCTGCATCATCCTCTGTAAGTTGGGGTTAACAATAGTCCCGTGGGTATATTGTGCGAACCCATGAACTAATAAATGAAAAACTGCCAAGCATAGGACCTTCAGCCTCAAACTCGTATTTCTCCCTAATCACTCTGGATCTTTGAAAATGCACATGGCCTTTCATGCATTCTCATGTTTAACCCACTTCAAATGTTGTCCACATGTTCCTGATTCCTTTCAGCTTTAATCATGGGGATTAAGTCATTGGAAAAGCTGGGGGTGGGAAACAGCCCCTTTGGGGACCTTAACAAGAACATTGTAAAGATGACGAGATGCCCACCCCCACCTCACCCTCCAGAACGCAGAGCAATGTCCCAGCCTCCCAATCAACTCCAAACAGCTGTGAGTTTGGGGGAGGAGACAGGCGGCAGGAAGCCCCTTCATTTCTGTTAGTACACTGATAAGAGAGGCATGTCCAACTGTTGCCCCCTCCTTGAGGAGAGACCCCTAGGTCAGGGCTCGGGGCTGTGTCCTAGCGTCCAGTGCAGGCCCAGGCACAAGCAGGTGCCCTGGTTCCAATTTATCAAATTGTTTTTGTTTTTGTTTTTTTGGTTTTTTTTGGCAGCTGGCCGGTACTGGAAACCGAACACTTAACCTTGGTGTTTCAAGGCTGTGCTCTAACCAACTGAGCTAACTGGCCACCGCCAACCCCAATTTATCAAATTGAATTGATTTAGCACTTCCTGCAGCCAGGCCTCTCTCCTCACAGGGTAGGGATTCTAACTTGCCCATTCCCATTTTCCAGATATAGAATCTGAGGCTTAGAGACATAAAGTGAATTACCCACCATCTCCTGGATTAGAACCTCCAACACTGCTGCCTTTAACCATTGGGCAGCACTGCCTCCTGGTGTCATGCGTGATGGGGCCCAGCACCCTGCCCCACCCCAGTCCTAGTGGCTGTAGCAGAGGAGGGCGCTTGACCCAAGCCAGGGCGGGCACCATCTGCGCGTGACTTGTTGGGACAAGTCAGAGTTCTCTCTCTCTGGAAGTTGTGAGCTACAGAGGGGAAACTGAGGCCAGAAGACACATGAGAGAGGCTGTAAGGGTCAGGAGTGGCAGCAGCCATGGAGAGATTGAGGCCTTGAGGGTGCAGCAGTGCCAGGGGGGAACCATCCATCTCACAGGTCTCCCACCCCCTGAGAACAGCCCATAGCACCAAGATTAGGTCCCCAGCAACCAGGTCTGTACATGTGACCACCTGGACATCTCTGATTGGCCCAGGGTGAGCCAATCAGACCCTCCCCTGGGAAACGTTGAGCACAGAAGAGACATTGGTATATGTTTTATGTTGAATGCAAAGCAGAGGGCTGGCCGGTCAGCTAAGTGGTTGGATCACAGTCTTAATACCAAGGTCAAGGGTTCAGATATCCATATTGGCCTGCTGCCCGCAAAAAGAAAAACGTGAAGCAGATACAGTCCTCCACCATTGTTGGCCTCAGGGGCATCTGCCCTCCTATTGTTGAGATATAGCACAGGGTGACCAACCATCCCAGTTTGCCCAGGTTTCCTGGGTGGGCTGTTGGAATTCCAGTGCTGAAATTGGGAAAGTCCTGGAAAACCAGGGTGACTTACTCACTCTGAATGTAGACCATGTAATGTCCTGACAGGGAGCTGTGAGTAGGAGCTCCTTTTTTTAAAAAAAAAAAAACTTTTTTGGGGGGCTGACCGATGGCTCACTGGCTGAGCGTGGTGCTGACGACACCAAGTCAAGGGTTAAGATCCCCATACCGGTCATCTTTAAAAAAAAAAAAAAAAGTAAAATAAAATAATAAATAAATAAACTTTTGGGAGGGCAGCTGGCCAGTACAGGGATTCAAACCCTTGACCTTGGTGTTACCAGCACCATGCTTCCCCAAGTGAGCTGACTGGCCAGCCCCCGGGGTTCCTTTTATTTTTATTTATTTATTATTTTATTTTACTTTTTTTTTTTTTTTT
>NW_007728401.1:67071-70368 GCF_000696425.1 Galeopterus variegatus
TAATAAATAAATAAAAATAAAAGGAACCCCGGGGGCTGGCCAGTCAGCTCACTTGGGGAAGCATGGTGCTGGTAACACCAAGGTCAAGGGTTTGAATCCCTGTACTGGCCAGCTGCCCTCCCAAAAGTTTATTTATTTATTATTTTCTTTAAAGATGACTGATAAGGGGATCTTCACCCTTGACTTGGTGTGGTCAGCACCACGCTCTCCTGAGTGAGCCACGGGCCGGCCCCCCAGAGCCCCTTTTACACCCACTCCCTGGGGCCAAGGCCTGGGCACAGTAGAGGTCTTAGAATGTGACTTTATTTGGAAACAGGGTTGCTGCAGATGTAATTTCTTAAATTAAGAAGAGGTCATACTGAGGACTGGCCAGCTGGTTAGAGTACAGTGTTAATAACATAAAGGTCAACGGTTCAGATCCCCGTAATGGCTACCCACAAAAAAACATAAAGTAAAGATGAGGTCACACTGGGTTGGAGTAGGCCTTAAATCCAGTGACTGCGTTCTTATTAGAAGAAGAGTTAGTATATACAAAGACAAAGAAGGAAAGCCATGTGAAGACAGAGGCCGAGACTGGGCGGACGTGATCACAAGCCAAGGGACGCTGGAAGCCCCAGAAGCTGGAAGAGGCAGGAAGGACCTCCCCTGGAGGCTTCAGTGGGAGTGTGGTCCTGATGACATTTTGCTCGTGGACTGTTATCTCTGTTGTTTTAAGCCACCCTGTTTGTGGTACTTTGTTACACCAGACCCAGAAGATTGATACAGTCATGCAACAGTCCTATTTGGGGTTCTGAATCGGGGTGTGTGATGCGGCTATTTCCAGCGTGGCTGTGGTCCTGCCTTCCTGCATCGTAGCGTCCCCTGCAAGGTGCCACTCAGTGGTCCTCCTGGCAACCTCTGCACTCGGTTGTAGTCCAACTCGCAGTCTCCATCTAATACTGGGGGGCTCTCAGCTCCCAGCTGAGGCTCCCCAAAATCTGTCACCGAGTCCAAGTCCGGCTGCTTGCCCCCAATGAAAGCAAGCGACCCAAAAGTCAAATGTTAGTAAAAATGGAATCAGCTGTTATTCAGGAATCCTGGCGACCTGAGGAGAGGTGTTGGGCTGACCGATCTCCGCGGTAACCCTGAAGGAGTGGCCACACTAAAGCCGTCTCGAAGACGCAGGTCTACTGAGGGGGTTTTAAAGAGGGGCCGCGGGAGTGGAACGTGGGAAATGGAGAGCAGGAGGGAGGGGCGCCTAAACCGCAGGGGCTCCACGCAAGGAGCCAGGTGCAAGGTCCCGCCAAGGTGCTGCCTGGTTTCTGCTCCCATCCTTGGTGTCATCTCAGGGTCTGAGTGGACACGAGCGCGCCCTCTGGTGGCCGCGTGAGGGCAGCAGCGCCAGCCACAGAAGGGAACGTGGGAGACAGTGGTTGGGGAGGAAAGGGACGTCCTATTTGGGATGGGGAAGAGAGGCCACAGGGGCCCTGCAGCACCCGTCACTCCTGAACACGCACACACACACACGTGCAAACATGTACAAGCGAACTTCAAAAAGTTCGTGGAAAAATAGAATGGAAAGGTAATACGAATCTTTACGTGAACTTTCTAAAGCACCCTTGTGTGAGTGTCCTGCGGCTGCCATGATAAGGCACCACACCCTGGGTGGCTTAAACACCAGAAGTTTATCCTTTCTTGGTTCTGGAGGTTGGAAGTCCAAGATCAAGGCGGGGCGGGGCTGGCTCCTTCTGATGCTGAGGGAGAGTCTGCCCAGGCCTGTCCCCTGCTCCTTTCTGGTGGCTGCGGCAGTCCTCGGCCTTCTTTGGCTGGTAGAAGCCTCGCCCTGATCTCTGCCTCTGTCTTCACATAGCCTTCTCCCTGTGTGCGTGTCTGTGTCCAAATGTCCCCTTTTATAAGGACCCCAGTTAACGGGTTAGGGCCCACCCCAATGACCTCATCTTAACTAATCACATCTGCAAAGACCGTTTCTAAATAAGTTCACTCTCTGAGGTCCTGGGAGTTAGGACGTGAACATATGGATTTTAGGGGGGACACAATTGAACCCACAATAAAACACAAACACACATGTATACAACTTGAACACATGTACGCACACATCCCCACAGATAGACATACGCATGTGCACACATGCAGCACCCAGGACTCTCCACCTGAGAGCCCTCAAGCTCCTGGCTCCAGCCCAGTTGCACAAGAGTCAGAGGACAAATACCCGAGCTCCCTCAGCATGGACGGATGACCCGAGACAGGTCCTCAGTGGGGCTGAGACCGGAGCTGTAACGCGTGGCTCCCTCCCGCCTCAGGGCATTCGGTGCTTCAGGGTCAGGAAGATAAACTGTGGGCCCTTCTGTCTTCATCTTGAGGCCAGAACATCCTTTTTCGACAGAGTGAACGCACAGCAGAGGCGAATCCTGCTGTCCTCCATGAAACCAGACATTCAAGGGGTTTGCAGAAATGGGAAAGACAGGGCCGAGCCCATGGCGCACTCGGGAGAGTGTGGTGCTGATAACACCAAGGCCACGGGTTCGGATCCCATATAGGGATGGCCGGTTTGCTCACTGGCTGAGCGTGGTGCTGACAACACCAAGTCAAGGGTTAAGATCCCCTTACTGGTCACCTTTAAAAAAAAAAAAAAAGGACCAAAAAAAGAAAAAAAGAAATGGAAAAAACAATGCCACTCATCTGTTTTGCTTTTTGGAAAATGCAGTTTAAAAAAAAGTGTTATATTAACATGTAATAAATTTATTATTTCTTAATTAAAAATCATTTAAAATTGTGTCATATATTCTAATACACATTTTAAAACTATTTTTAATATTTTTAAAAAATACAGTATTAGGAGTTAGCTGCAAGAGGCAGGAAGGATCCTCCACTGGAGCCTGGAAGGGAGCACGGCCCTGCACACCTGAATCTTGACTTCTCCCTCCAGAACCGTGAGTTCCTATTACTTTAAGCCACTGGGTCTGCTGTCATCTGTTATGACCTCTCCACCTGGCCCGGCCCCGGGAGGTGCCGTCTCCATGCTGGGAAAGACAGAAGGAATAAGTCTGGGTTGCCCCTCCCTTGCCACGAGCCTTCTTTGAGAAACTGGGTTCCGAGTCGATCCCACGAATCAAACGTGGTCCCGATCACTCATCAATTTTCTCTGCAGCAAAATCAAATCTCTTCCAGTTGCCTTCTGTTTCCATGTTCTCACTCCTGGAAGTTATTGTCGCCAGGGTTGATGCTTCTGTACAGTCAGACTTTTTTTTTTTTTTTTTTAAAGATGACCGGTAAGGGGATCTTAACCCTTGACTTGGT
>NW_007728401.1:70766-84033 GCF_000696425.1 Galeopterus variegatus
GGGATCCGAACCCATGGCCTTGGTGTCATCAGCACCACACTCTCCCGAGTGAGCCACGGGCTGGCCCTCTCTATCAGACTTTTAAGAAAACTACATCAATTTTTCCAATTCAGTTGCCGCTCTTGATTTCCGTCAATAATAATTTTGTTAGGTTAAATTTTGCGGCTAAGACAGTGGTTCTCCACCGGGGTCCAGGGTTCAACCCCCGTACTAGCCATCCGTCAAAAAAAAGAAAGAAATTTTAAAAACAGGGGTTCTCAATGGGGGTTGATGCTGCCCCCAGGGGACACTGGGCAATGTATGGGGACATTTGTGGTTGTCACGACTGGGGAGTGCTCCTGGCATGGAGTGGGTGGAGGCCAGGGACGCTGCTCAGCACCTGCAGTGCCCAGGACGGCCCACCACAGAGAGTGATCCGGCCTCTTGATGTCAACAGTGCTGAGGGAGAGAGATCCTGAGCTAAAGGAGTCTGGCAAGAAGCAAGCAGGACCACCCTCCTCCCCTGTGGCCATCCTGTCACCATTGGTGATCTGTCTCTGCTCCCGACCATGATCGGGGCCTCTACTCCTGGAGCCCTCTTGCGGAATAGCTACAGCAGTTTCCTCTCCCTTCTGGATCATTCCATCAGCAACACAGCTGTTGTCACCTTCTCACTGAAGCATCCTTGCTCAGCCCACCCCTCACTCCAGCGATAGCTCACACCTCCCCCTTACAGGGAACCTGTCCAAATCCTCTCTAAGCCCCTCAGCCACTGTCCCCACCCTGCCAGGCCCCTGGTCCAGCCTCAGCAGGGCCCGGCCAGCGACTGCTGCCTCCAGGCATCCCTGGTTTTCCTCCTACTCCACAGCCGGCTGCTCCTCCCACCCCTTGGTGGTTCCCCTATAGTGAGCTGAGTGGTGGCCCCCCAAAAAGGTACATCCTGGAACCTGGGACCTTATTCAGAACAAGGGTCTTCACAGATGTAATTAAGGATTTTCTAATGAAATCATCCTGGATCATCTGGTGAGCCCCAAATCCAATGAGCCCCACCGACAGACCCCCACCCTCCTGCCCCTGTGCCCCTCCCACCGGGCTTTCTGTTGTAAGATCCCCTTTTTATTTGAGCTTCTTTGATGGTTACTTTTTCTTCATGGCCAATGACGTTGGTTTTACATTTTTCTGCAAATTTCCTTTTCAAATAAAAAACACTGAGCATAAAGGAAACTGCATCATGGTGGCGTGTGTGTGACGTGACGTGAAGAGCGAGGCTGGACCAGGGGTGGGAGGTCCCTGCCCTGAACTCCCTCCCCGTGCACAGGGAAGGCTGGGCCCCCCCGCTGTCGACAGGATCCCAGCAGGGCGCCAGGGAGATGTTGGGCAGAGGGGGCACGGGGCAGGGCCACCTTGTGGCCGGATGCAGCCCAGGTGCACAGGCTCACCTGGCTTTAACCTGCCAGAAGCCACGTGCTGGGG
The DNA here is from genome assembly GCF_000696425.1 of Galeopterus variegatus. Taxonomy (NCBI): domain Eukaryota; kingdom Metazoa; phylum Chordata; class Mammalia; order Dermoptera; family Cynocephalidae; genus Galeopterus; species Galeopterus variegatus. The sequence continues at coordinate 72,219 of NW_007728401.1, forward strand.
GCTCCCTCGCTGGACAGTCGGCCAGGGAGAAACACGCACACACATGCAGTGCCCTCGCTCGATCTGATGCAGAAAGAGAATTTAATTCCAGAATATTTTCACATAACAAAAACCAGCACAATGTCATGAGAGTGCACAACGCGGCGGGGAGGGGTGGGGGCTGCTGGCGAACCCAGACGCTCTTTCCCACACCCGGCTCATGGCCTCCACCTCACTCCGCGTGGGGGCAGGAGGTGGGCTGGGGCATGGCTGAGGACCCGGGGGTCCCCAGGCTTGGATCTGCAGCCCCGCAGGTTCTCCACCTGGGCTGCCTGCCTGCTGGGAAGACATCCCTGTGTGGTCGGTCGGTGCTGGGGAGGGGGTCCCTGTCCTCCAGGAGGGGCAGCTACCGGGGTGCCCACAAGGACGTGGCCAGTGGGTGGGGAACGGCTGCTGAGGGAACGTTTGTTTCTGGCCCAACCATTATCAAAGGTGCTGCGGGAATCCCCGCGGGATGTGTTCCAGCTCTTCCGACAAAGACAAAACCGTCTCAGTGGCAGTGAGCAGTGACAGGATGGGAGGGGAGAAAAGAGGGGCTGTTTGCTGAAGGCACAGAGATGCGTCACGTCTTGTTTCTTCGTAAAAGGTCATTCTTGGAGGACTCCTGCCTCCTGGGAAACTGTCTCTGCTTCCTGCAGACTGAGAAGGATCCCAACGTCCAGGCAGAAGCATCCAGTCCCCGGTGTCACTCTCCAGTGCTGGGGTACACGTGGCCCACGGACGCTCTGCATCTTCCTATACGTTTGCTTTGTCTGGGGGGGGAGGCCATGCTCCCCACCTGGCCTCTCTCTCCTCCAGCAAAGGAACCGGGTCTTGGATCTCGGGGAGCAGAGGTTGTGCCCAAGGTCCCTGGTTCGAGGAGGGGACCATCTCCAGTAACCACACCAGCTGATGGAGTTCCTGAATCTCTCGGTTATGGGGGAAGAGAGGTGGGGAGGTAGGCTGGGGGCCGGGGAGACGCACAGATCATGGTCGACCTGCTTGGGTGCCCCGTGGGCTGCTCTGTGGAGTCATTAGCTGTGGAAGGGGACTTTGGAGGATAACAAAGCATGGGACTGGGCTGTACAATGAGCCCCTCGGCCACCTGCGGGGACTGCGAGCTGGCGCTGCGAGGCCTCTTCCTGCTTCAGGGCCAGGGAGTCTGCCCTGGTGATGGGTGGGTGGTGGGCAGAGACGGAGCCCAGTGCCAGGAGGGCTCCCGCTTCAGCCGCCGGCTGCTCTGGAAGAACGGGAGGGCGGTCAGCCTGCTGCCACCTCCCTCAGGGGGTGCGGCTGGTCAGCCCCATGCAACCTGGGGAGAAAAGGCTGTGCCTGCTGCGTCATAGACATCACAGCGACCGCACGCTTTTAGGACCAAGAGGGTATCCTTCTGCTGGTGACAGGGTCAGCCAGCAGCCAGGCGGTGCTTGCCCTGGCTGAGGAAGCCCCTGGTTAGGCCCACCTGGGAGGGTGTAGGGACAGACACTCTAGGCCTCACCGGACCGAGGGCGGTGGTGGGAATGGAGGGGCAGGGGGTGGTAGGCGGGCCGCAGGGCTGGCCATCTTCCTCTAAGGCCACTGGCTGCCACTGGCTGGGTAGTTGGGCACAGTGGGGTACTCGGGCAGGCTGTTCCCAGAGAAGTTGTTGTACTGGGCCTCCCGCGATGGAGGGTTCCGCCAAGCACCCGTGCTCCACTCTGTCTGCGCCTTCTGGAAGCTTCCGCCGCCCCCTCGGTAGATCCTGTGCACCTGCAGGGACACAGGACGGGGAGGTGGAGAACAGAAGATCAGTGCATCCATGGATGAGAGAGACCTGCTCTTGGTTAGAGTGAGGCTTCCTTCTCTTCTTGAGTGTCCATAAATAACACCCCTGTTCTTTAACTATAAATAGTCTTTGTAGAAACTTTAGAAAATGCAAGGGGATGGCCGGCCTGTGGCTCACTGGGTGAGCGTGGTGCTGACAACACCAAGCCAAGGGTTGAGATCCCCTCACTGGTCATCTTTAAAAAAAAAAAAGAAAGAAAATGCAGGGGAGCCAAAACTGTGGACTCAGAAGCCCCTGCCATGAGCTCTGGCCCCGGGTCACTTCTCCTGTGTTGATAAAGCCCACAGCCAAGCTAGCATTTCTTTCGTGGAAAGGGCTCATCTGTGGGCATGTCTGGGGGCTTATCTTTCCCTGAGGAGCACAGTCTCCACCACTTCTCCTGTGGCACTGCCAGTCATCGCCATGTGGCATGGCCAGGCCTCAGCTGTTGGGTAGTGACCAAACAACCAGGCACTGGAGGCTGACAGCCCGTTGCATGTCCCTGGCCTGACATTTGGGCCATCAGTGAGTTTGAATGTGCAAAGCCGCTTGGGCAGAGCTGGCACAGGAAAACACACAATAAACTCGTTATAATCATTAGTTGTCTATCCCAGGCCGTGGGATCCACTCTTCTTTGGGCATGTCTGTGACAGTTTCCCGGCAGAGACTGCTAGTGATGGACTGCAGACATGCCACCACACAGAATGACTGTGCCTGCCTGCCCCGGCCACACCTCTGAGAACACTAGCTGTCCTATTTCTAGAAACCGTAGTCATTTCAGTAAGCAAAAAATGAGGGCTGGCCAGTAGTTCACTTGGTAGAGCAGGGTACTGATAACACCAAGGTCAAGGGTTCGGATCCCGTACTGGCCAACCACCAACAAAAAAGCAAAAAAATGGCATTTGATGTCCTTGACTCTGAGCCCAGTTGAACACCTTTGTTATTTCCCAATGGAATTCATCTCTTGCTGTGCAACTGTCTGTCTACCTGCATTAAATATCGATTTCTTCAGTGGGGGCAGGGGATGGGGATGCAGAACAGAGGTGGCCCAGGGCTGTGTCCTCAGGACACCAGGCAGCTGTGAGGCCCCCCACTGGGGTTAGGAACCTGGGCTTGGGGGGGCACCCTCACTGGCAGGAGGGGCTCAAGCACACCTTCCTTCTGGAGTCTGGAATCTCACACCTGCCAGGCAGAGGGGGCTACGTGAACCACCCCCACATAACACCCCCGGGCTCTAGGTCTCTGTGCACTTCTCTGGGATGACACATCATATATGTCACAATGGCCCATTGCTGGGGATGGAGCACGTCCTGCCCAACTCCCCTGGGGGAGGATTCTGGAAGCCACGTCTGGGCTCCCCCAAGGTCACAAACCTAGGATGGTCAGATGAGCATGGGAACTCGGGGAGGGCTGGACTCACCTTCATGATCACAATGGCCATCATGGCAGCCGACAGGGAGAACATGATGGCCGGCAGCAGCATGACCACGGCAGCCCCAACGCTGTTCTGGAAGAACCCGATTGCTGCCAGCCAACCACTGCAGGGGCGAAAGAAAGTGTGGGCTCCAGCACGCCCCAGACAGGGTGCACTGTCCTTCCTATGTAAAGAGCTCTGACAAATCAACAAGAAAAAGATAAACAACTCTTGGAGAAATGGACAATCCATACAAGGACAACTATGTTGTCCTATGTAGGAAATGATGCCCAAGCCCACCATGAAGACATGCAAGTGAGAACAACCTGTCACTTTTCTGCCATCACACCAGCAAGCTTCACGTGTGTGCAGGAATGGAGAAATGAGCACTACCCTGTTAGTGACTCTTTGAGGAGGGCAAGTGGACATTGGCTATGAAAAGACTTAAATGCTTAGTTATTTTACCCCTTGTAGTCCACTTCTAAGAATTTATCCTACGGAACTGTTTATAATAATGAAACGGAGAATAACCTAAATGTGCACTGTCTGAGAGCAACGCAAACGTAAATTATGCCACTTCCACACAGCGGAGTGTTAAGGAGACATTCAAAAAACAAGAATGGAGGGCCGGCCCTGTGGTTCACTCGGGAGAGTGCGGTGCTGGTAGCACCGAGGCCGCAGGTTCAGATCCTATAAAGGGATGGCCGGTGTGCTCACTGGCTGAGCGTGGTACAGACCAAACCATGCCAAGGGTTGCGATCCCCTTACTGGTCAGGGAAAAAAAAAAAAGTCTGTGTACGGAAGAACATTCAACATTCATCGGGTGTCCATTCACCTGGTAGAGGGCAGGAACTATGGTATCTTTGTGCTATTTTCTAAACAGGTAATAAAACCACAAGTTTAAAATTCAGGAAACTTAAGAGAATAGACAACTAATAACATCCGTCTTGCAGACTCCCCTCCCCAGCCTGCAGGCAACCAGCATAACCGTCTACTGTGGGTCCTAAAAAGTGTGCAAAGATGTGTGCATACGTGTGTAGGTGGGCATACGATGCATGCACCCCTGCCTGCGAAACAGCAGCACCTGTGCACGCGGGCTGCTCACCTGCTCTCTATGTGGTGGTTTTGCTCAGAGCTTCCCATAGCAGTGCGTGAAAGGCCTTCATGTTCTCTTTGCCATTTGAAAATTTTTCTTCTTGGGGCCGGCCCGGTGGCGCACTGCTATAGTGCGCCGCTTGGGAAGCGCGGTGGCGCTCCCCCCGAGGGTTCGGATCCCACATACAGACCGGTTCCCGCTCACTGGCTGAGCGAGGCATGGGAGCAACACTGAGGGTTGCGATCCCGTTGCCGGTCCCGGTCTGGTACGGGGGCGACACTGAGGGTTGCGATCCGTTGCCGGACACGGAAAAAAACAAAAAGGAAAAAAAAAATTTTTTCTTCTTTCTTCTATTTTTTTTTTTTTTTTTTTTAAAAAGATGACCGGTAAGGGGATCTCAACCCTTGGCTTGGTGTTGTCAGCACCACGCTCAGCCAGTGAGCAAACCGGCCATCCCTATATAGGATCCGAACCCGTGGCCTTGGTGTTATAAGCACCGCACTCTGCCGAGTGAGCCATGGGCCGGCCCTCTTCTTTCTATTTTTAAAATAAACTTCCATTCTGGAATAACTTTAGGTTTACAGAAAGTGGCCAGACGCTGCAGAGAGCTCCCACATGACTCAGTGGCATGGCCACCTTCCCAGGCTCCACATCAACGTGTGTGGCATGCCTAAGGCGCAGATGCACTGCTCAGATGCCAGGGCCACCTGCAGAAGCCAGGGCCCAGCAGCCCCATGCTGCCTGGATGGGGCCACCTCACGTTGACTCAGCCAGGCCCCACTAAGGGTCAACTGTGCAGGTTGTTTCCAGCCCTCAGCGACCACAAATAATGCTGTGGCTCATAATCTGGAGCTGTCACCCACAGCGAAAGATGGGGCAGTGGTCGAGCCACTCAGGGCATGGCGGGTTGTCACGATTTGCCCCACTGGCAGCACACCAATTGTGGGACCTCTGTTAGCCAGTGTGGACACGAAGCTGCCCTGGCATTGGGCCGTCCTCTATACACCCAAGGCTGGGTGGCCTCCTCCTCTCTAAAGACCACCTGCATTTCCTTGTCTGAGACTGTTCACTTTAGCCATCTTGGGCTTTGGCACGTGCTAGGGTTTCTCATACTGATCTTTAGGAAACAACCCAATGTTTCAAGAAAAGGAGAGCTGGGTCACTGCCGTCCAGTGTGCGTGAGGAGGGAGAGGCCAGAGGAGCTTCTGCAAGTCCCGTCATGGGCTGGCTCCATGCTGGGTGACAGGGACCTGCAGAAGCCTGTGCACCTGCCTGTATTCCGATTTGACACACAGCTAAGGAGAAGTGTACCAAACACAATTCAGTACCCTGAACAGCAGAATGGCATGGATGGAAAAGCCGGGCAGACCTGAAGCAGCCCGCAGCTTCGTGAGCGGCACGGCCCCCATGCAAAGCTCTCGGATGTGCCGGAGAGGAGATGCTAGCAGGGCAGCTGGGCAGGGGGACAGGGCGCTCCGTCCGATCTCGCTCCAAAGTTCCCAGTGTATCTGAGAACCCAGCAGTAAGTGCAGAACACGTGGGGCAGGGTAAGCACTTCTGTGTGTCTGACGTCAGGGCATTGCTGTTAGCTTCTTAGGGTGATGACTGTATTGGGGCTGCACACACATTTTACATATTTTTAAAGTCTTTCCCTATCAGAGATCCACATGGAAATGTCCCACGGGCTAGGCTGCCAGTTTTCTCCCAGATCCCAGGAGGGGGGAGACTCCAGGTGGGAGGGATCCTCAGGAGGGGTAACAGACCCCGGGAGGGGGCAGACCACAATGTACTACCTCCTCTGCCCTCCAGACTCAGATCAGGACCCAGACCCAGGAGTGCACCAGCAAAGGGCAAAGGCCATACTGATGTCTGTGCACGGCTCTTCCACGCGAGGGAGAGAACGAACCTCACTTTGCAGGGAAGGGAATGATGCTTAAAAGACAGGCGACACATGTCCTAGAAATGACCTGTAGTGGATTGAATTATGTCTCCCCAAAATTCACTGAAGTTTAATTGTATCCCCCAAGCTTTATGTATTAGAAACTTAGCCCCCACTGGGACTGTTAAGAGGGTGGGAGATCCTATGATGGTCATTGAAAGGTGGAGCCTTGAAGAGGTGATTAGATTGTAGGACCTGCAGTAGTGAATGGACTAAAAATGGTGGTCAGGGGCATGGTTCTGACGGCTTTAAAAGGAGAGCACATGAGAATCTGTCTCTCTCTGCTCTCTCTGCTTCCACCATCTTGCAATATGAGACCCCTGGGTCACTGTTGCCACCACCAGGTGGACTTTGGACTTCCTAGCCTTGGAATCTGTAAGCAATAAATTTGATTTTCTTTATAAATCACCCAGTTCCGTGTACTTTGGTATAAGCAACAAAAATGGACTAATATAGACCCTAAGTGAGAAGTGGACGATTTCAACTCTGCACAGGAGCAGAGCACAGGAGCAGATGGACAGAAGGAAGGAAGCCACATGAGCGAGGCTTAAATCCATGCGGGAGGCCTCAGATCACAAAGAAAGTGACCAGCTCAGCATGCGGAGGACAGGCCGGCAGTGCTCCCCAGACAGAGAACAACCCTGACGTGGAACACAAGGGCAACGGATGCCCCGTGCGGAGCGGCAGAAGAAACAGAACAAGCAGAACAAGAGACCTGGACGAGGTGGCCCAGGAGGCCAGCCTGGCCACGCAGACTCGGAAAGCTCCTGCCGGTCCGAGAGAACGTGACAGAGACCCACGTCGGGACACACTGGGGCAGCACACGAGCTGAGAGGGCAAAACAAACAGCTCTGCCGGCACCGAGAAAACAAGAGAACAAAAGAAAGGCTGGGCTCGGTATCTCATGGCACGCCAAATGCCACAAGCTGTGACCAGCTGAGTAACAGTCGCCCCAAGGATGTCCCCATCTTGACCCCTGGGACCTGTGGATACGTCACGTCCTGTGGCAGAAGAGACTCTGCAGATGGGATGAAGTTAAAGACCTTGAGATGGGAGGTCATCCTGGGTTACCTGGGGGCCCAGTGTCCTCACAGGGTCCTCATAAGAGGGGGCAGGAGGGTCAGAGTCGGAGAGAGACTGGATGATGCGCTGCTGGCTTTACAGACGGAGGAAGGGGCCACGCACGAGGGCTGTGGGTGCCTCTAGAAGGTGGGAAAGGAGGACACGGGTCCTCCCCTGGAGCCTCCAGGAGGGACCAGCCCTGCCCACAGCTTGCCTTTAGTCTTCTGACCTCCAGAACTATTAGAGGATAAACATTTTGTTTTAAGTCACTCAGTTTGAGGTCCTTTGTTACAGAAGCCACAGAAGCTTCACAGAACATGCTAAAAGCAAACAAACATAAGACAGGGAGAAGACGCCAGCATTTCAAGAGTGTCTCTCTAGATAATGGCGTTTCAAGTGGGGCCACTAGTTGTCCTTCTCCAGGGGCACAGTGCTGGGCTGTGCTTCCCCGTCTCCCCAGCAGCCAGGTGTGGCTGGGTAACAAGTGTTATGGCCGACAGGATGTGGGCGAGCCTCCTGCGGAGCAGACGCCCCCACCCCTGCACACCACCTCCTTGGACTGCTCGCCACAGCAGGGAGCAGATGTCTGTCCCCAGGCACTTCGCGCTTCAGGTCTGTGCGACCCAGCCCGCAGCCTGCGCTGGCCGACGTGCACACAGTATCCACGCGCGCCACTTGCAACACTTAGGGAGGAAAGCTCACCATGCACCCCATCCTGAGAAGCCGATCGCCTGGATGACAGTCAGGACAAACTGGGCTCCAAAGATAAAGAAAAACGCCATGAAGTTAAAGGAGCTGTCGGCTCTGCAGAGAGACAGGAAACACAGCTGTTAGTCACCTCGGCCCAGCCCTCCCAGATGCCCACCCACAAGCAAGTGGCTGGCAGGAAGGGCAGGCCCGGGGCCCTCTCACCTGTTTAGATATTGACACATGCACTATCATGCACAATCATGCACTATCACACGTGTGCTCACACTGCGCTCTGACCACAAAGGGTCACAGCATGGCTCCTTAGCAAGATGCCACAACCCCCTCGTCTAAGCTGGTTAGAACTTAAGAGGTTCTAACGCTCTCTGAAGATGTTGCCATGCCCAGCGTGGCAGGCTGTGGAGGAGACTGCAGGGAAGGGTGGGGAGAGGCAGAGAAGCTTCTGGAAGCTCAGGACTGCTTCCTGGCTCTTCCTGAAGCCCAGCTGTGCTCTGGTTTGCGGCTGCCCCAAGCCAGCCCCTGACATTCAGCCCCTTTGTGCTTCAGCAAACATGAGTGGGCATCTGTTTCCTGTCTTCAAGGAGAGCCTTCCTGACTCACGCTAAGTGGCTGAGATCAGGGGCCATCTGGGGTGAAAACGACACAGGGCTGAGTGCAGGGGGGTGGGCTGGGGGCACATGCTCACAGCAGATGATGCTTGATAACCACCACAGGGTGCACACAGCCTAGTGTCCACACACAGATGAACAGACACACACAGTGCGGCCCATCCACACACTGGAACATCACTCAGCCATGAAAAGGAACGAGGCTCTGACACATGCTAGCACATGGATGGACCTCGAACACATCACACTCAGTGACAGATGCCAGACACAAAAGGCCACACAGTGTGTGATTCCATTTACATGAAATGTCCAGAACAGGCTAATCCACAGAGACAGGAAGTGGACTCCTGGTTGCTGGGGGCTGGGCAAGGGGATGGGAGTGACTGCTGATGGGGACAGGGCTTCCTTTTGGGGTGATGAGAAACTTATGGAATTAGGGGTGCTGGCTGCATGTAAGAAAATAATCTAAGTGATTCATTTTCAGAAATGACTTATCTGAGGGTGTTTTAACTGATTCAGGCCCAGCCCGAAAGTTGTCTGACTGGTCCAGCCCACTCCCGGAGGGCTGCTGAACAGGTAGAGCTCTCCTTGACATGGTAATGAGTTACTAGCCACCACTGATTTTTTCATTTCCTGGTGTTTCTCCCTTCACAGGGCTTAAGCGGGCCTTTTTCACGGGCTTGTCCTGAGCCCTCAGACAAAGGAATTCCTTGCAAGGGGGTAATAAATCTTAGGCGTCGTTCAGGAAGATTTCGTACCCTGTAGTACTCAGCCAATGAGGAAGTGGGGGGAGGGATTTGTGTACTAAGGAATAAATTGCTATAGCCTTTTTCCATCTGCCTGTCCCATTCACAGACACCCGAACCTTGCAAGGCCGTCATTAAAGTCTCACTTCGCTGTATGTCATGTCTCTGTGTCCATCCTTTGGCATTTAGATGGGTGAGGGCATCTCTCACGCTGCACAAATCTGTGAAAGTACTAAATGCCACTGCGTTGTACACTTTAAGTATGTGGTATGTGAAGTGTATCTTAATGAAGTTTTTATCAGCAGGCAGCAGGGGGATTTGGCCTATGGCTGGAGCTTGCCAACTCCTGATAGAAACTCTCACTCTGACCAGACAAGAGAAAGGGGCAGTTACTAACAACAGCGCCAGGGCCCCATGAGTAGACCAGAACTGTCCTGGGCAAGCCAGGGCCAGGTTCCCTCTGTGTGAGAAACAGTGGCAAAAACAGAACACACGTGGGAAGGTATCTCGGTCACTAGCAATTCTGAGCAGACTATTTGTGCTGGATGCTTCCCAAGACCCCCCGAGAGTGCAGTGCAGGCACAGGCTGGCCTTGTGCCCTGGCGGCTCCCACTCACCGGAAGGCCTTGTAGACGGGTCGGAACCAGCACACGTAGCCACAGGGGCTGAACAGCAGCAGCCAGACCAAGGCCAGGCCAAAGTTGGCTCCCGAGCCACCACCGATCCACCAGGCCAGGCAGGCGATGAGGTTGACCGCGAGGGTAGCACAGTAAACTGAGGTAAAAATGTGAACAGGAGGCTGAGCTGGGACACCTGCCGGGCCATAGGGACATTTGTGGGGCCCTGGAGACACCTGCTGGACACTGAGGACACCTGTGGGTCACAGGGTTGCCTGCTGGGCACTGGGGACTCACGTCTGCCCATCCCATCCAAGCCTCACTCCCCCACATGACAGCTGAGCTGGGTGAGCTGGGGCATCGGAGCCAGGCCCAGGATGCCAGCCTTGTTCACCGCAGGGACCATGGGGCCCAGAGATGGGCTCAGGTGGACAGAGAGTTCCTACCTGGGCTGCTGTGTCCACCCAACGATGCCACCTCAAGACAGAGTTTTATTACAGAGACAGGACATAGTCCAGGCTTCACAGCCCGCGTGGACAGAGAGTTCCTACCTGGGCTGCTGTGTCCACCCAATGATGCCACCTCAAGACAGAGTTTTATTACAGAGACAGGACATAGTCCAGGCTTCACAGCCCGAAGACAGGCAGCTCCATCGCCTGTTAGTCTCAGGGTTCAACCGGGTGCCCCTTGCCCTTGGCACCTGTGCTGGAACCAGCCCTGCCTCCCACTCGCCCCATGCTGCCCAGCCTGCCCATGGCTCACACATCCACAGCCGGTAGATCCTCTTCACCAGCACCTGGTGCTCAATGGGGATCTCATCGGAGAAGTTCTGGTAGAAGCAGGGCTTCAGGGGGATAAACCCAGGCAGGGGCGGGAAGTTGTTCTCCTTTTCTGCAGGAGAGAGAACCCCACGGACAAAACCATGCTGTGGGAGGCCCAAAGATGGCCCCCAAAGACAGCCCTGTCCTGATCTCTGGAGCCTGTGGATACATCACCTCCCATGGCAAAGGGACTCCGCAGATGGGATGGAGCTAAGTACCTTAAGATGGAACATGATCCTGGGTTATTCAGGGGCCCAGTGTCCTCAAAGGGTCCTCATAAGAGGGGGCAGGAAGGTCAGAGGCAGAGACTGGAAGACGCTGCGCTGCTGGCTTTGCAGATGGAAGAAAGGGCCATGCGCCGAGGGCTGCAGGAGCCTCTAGAAGCTGGGAAAGGAGGACATGGGTCCTGCCCTGGAGCCTCCAGGAGGCACAGCCCTGCCCACACTTTGACTTTAGCCCAGTGAGGCCTTTGTCAGACTCCGACCTCCAGAACTGCCCACTATCAAATTTCACTGTTTTAAGTCACTATGATTGTGATAGTTTCTTACAACAGCCACAGGAGATTAATATACAGACTCAGCGGGCGGAGTCCAAATGCTGTGGACATGTGTGACTCCAGGGAAGGTGCCGGCGAGTAGAGTGCAGTCGCTTCCTGGGGCTTCCATAACAAAGCACTACAATCTGGGGGGTTAAAACAGCAGAGATTTACGCTCTCCCAGTTCTGGAGAACAGAAGTCTAAAGTCCAGGTGGGGCAGCACCATGCTCCCTCTGAAGGCTCCAGGGGAGGGTCCTTCCTGCCTCTTCCAGCTTCTGCGGCTTCAGGTGTCCCTTGGCTTGTGGCTGTGTCCCTCCAGTCTCTGCCTCTGCCTTCACACTGTCTGCTCTGTGTCTGTGTCCAAATTTCCCTCTTCTTTTTTTTTTTAAAGGATGACCGGTAAGGGGATCTCAACCCTTGGCTTGGTGTTGTCAGCACCACGCTCA
>NW_007728401.1:85033-91606 GCF_000696425.1 Galeopterus variegatus
CTATCCAGTGCGCCACCGGGCCGGCCCATAAAGACTCCATTTCTAAGTAAGGTCCCATTCACAGGTTCCAGGGGTCAGAACGTGAACACATCTTTATGGGGGACACGATTCACCCTCAGCAGGGAGTCACATCATGGGCACCCGCAGGCAGACAATGAACAGACAGACGGGGACTCCATCCTCGAGGGGCTCCCACGCCAGGGGGAGGAGGCCTGGGAAGGCGGTGATCCTGCCATTCCCGACGCAGCAGCTTTGCAGGTGTGAATGCAATTGTGCCAAGCCATGGTGCCCAAGGTGCCCAAAGGCAGGAAGCCTGGTGGGGCAGGGTCAGGGACGGCAGGCCTGGGATGCTACAGTGTGACAATGGGCCAGGGCCCAGGGCTCATGAGGGTGCTATTGGTGTCCTCCTCTGCCCAGGGATCCTTCCCTGGAAGCATGGAGAAGCCGCCTCCCAGGGTGACTCACCTGGCATTTCTGCTGCAGCCGACCCGGCGTGGGGCTGAAGCCTGTGCCACCTGCAGGGAAGACAGGACAGTTAGGACTCCCTCAGCCAACGGGGGACCTAGGGCCACTCTGGGTAGGGTGCTCTCTGCCAGGCTGCCTGCTGAAACGCCCCTGAAAGGGTTGGCCCCATGGCTCACTCGGGAGAGTGCAGTGCTGATAGCGCCGAGGCCGCAGGTTCGGATCCTATATAGGGATGGCCAGTGCGCTCACTGGTTGAGCATGGTGCAGATGACACCAAGCCAAGGGTTGCGGTCCCCTTACTGGTCAAACCCCCCAACCCCCTGAAAGTGCCTGGTATCAGGGCTCTGGCCAGAAAGGCTTCAGGCTTAGCTGGCGCAACAGGCCCAGATATGGAACTGACAGGCGCCACCTCCCCTCAGAACCCAGTGGCACCATCATGCTACAGCTCCTCCCACACACAGCCCTGGAACCAGGATGTGCCTGAGCTCCCGGCCCCCACCCCGACTCCTGCCTTGAGCCCATGGTGGACCTGAGCATCTCCTGCCTGCTGTAAGGCCTGACTTCCCAGTGAACCACCAAGAACTGGGTTCAAGCTCACTGCTGTGTGACCTTGGGCAAGGCACACCACCTCCCTGTGCCGCAGTTTTTACCCCTGTATGCCTCGCAGGGCCAAGGACCCACCACAGCCTAAGTGGCACCTGTGGCTCTTCTGAGACAGAACCCCATGAGCTTGGGTCGTGGAGCGGCCCCACCCCAGGCTGCTCCTACTCACACAACGAGCAGCATTTGGCCTGGGCTATGAGGCCAGCGGGCAGACGTGTCATCCTCAGGTAGTGGGCCAGGCCAATGGAGCCATGCATGGAGCTAGTCATCACGGCCCAGTGGGGTCTGAACTGCCCCCAGCTTCTAGACTGGGAATGGGTGTGAGGAGATGGACTCCGGGTGGAAGCTGGGGACCTGCTTCTCACCCACCACTAGGGGAAAAGGTTCCAGTGACATCAGTGCCCCAGGTCCAACCCCTGCTGGATGAGGTGCCACCAGCCAGGCAGGCTTCCCTCAGGGTGTCTGGATGGGACACCCTACTGCCCTGCCCTGTCCCTCAGCCACTCCCTCCTCTCATGTGGAAGGAGATGTGTCAGAAGCAGTGGCGGGTCTGCTGCCCCCCACTGCAAGGACTGAGCATGCCTGTGGCTCCTGCCCCCCGCCACCTCTGCTCCAGCCAGCACTGGCCCCAGGGTCCTGTCCGCTGCACGGGCTCCCTAGGCAGCACCCCTTTCCTGTCCTGAGGGGCTGGGACATCCCCCTAGCAATGAGGCTCCTCAGGGCAAGCAGGTCCTGGGACCCCAGCAGCACCTGTGCAGGCTGGATAGACATTTGCTGGATGGACCAAGAGCCCCTGCTCCAAGTCCCACATAAACAGATGGTTCCAGGCCTAACTGTCCCATGACAGACTCATGCTGGCCTCTTTGGGTAAACAGGCAGCAGGAGCCTTCAGTCCAGCTGCCCAAGGCTGGTGGCTGCGCCCGGGTCTACACTCCAGAGCAGGCAGGGAGGGATCACCTGGGTGCCCTCCTCTGCCACAGAAACAAACCTGAGCCTCTGACCACACCTGCCTCAGCAGGTCCCCTCCCCAGGCCCCACCACGCAGACCGCCTGCCCCCGTGCAGGCCCCAAGGACCCCTGACACCCTGCACCTCTGTCAACAGACACCAACTTGGCTTTGGGTTGTTTATTTTCATATATCAGAGCTGCTCCCTGACACCCGAAACAAAGGGGACACAATGACAGAGAACCACGAGACCACAGCTTGGGGGCTGGACCCCCATTGAGGTCAAGTCCAGGGAACAGCTCACTCCAAATGGAAATGAGCCCAGGCGCTCTTCGCTTGCTGGTGGCCTGGGCTGGAAGGCACCAGCACACACAGGCAGGTGGTGAGTGTCCTTAAAACTGAGGCAGGATCACAGCCCCAGGAAGACGTGGAAGCAGAGAAAGTTCCAGAGGAGGAGGGGCTAGCCTACGTGTCAGGGTCCAGCCAACGGCACTGGTCTTCGAGGATGCCTCGGAATACCTGGAAACGGTGGTTGAGGTCAGGCCGGGCATGGAGGCGGAAGCGGGTGCCCAGGGCACCATCAGGAGAGGGTGCCCCATAGAAGACGCGCTGGATGCGGGAATGCACCAGGGCCATGGCACACATGGCGCAGGGCTCGCGGGTGACGTAGAGGTCGTAGCCAGTGCACACGTAGGGGAGGCCGTCCTCATCCTCGTCCAGCTTGTGCACAGTGCCCGCCCAGATGGCCTGGGGGGCCACGGCAAAGGAGCAGGTGGGGTGGGGCCTGAGGTCATGGGCACCCCGGCCCTGGCCCTGGGCCACGAGGTCCACACACACCATGACGGCATGCAGCAGGGGGCTGGCTGCACCACGGCAGTCGTGGCCCGTGGCTAGCACATGGCCTGAGGCTGGCTCCACCACCACGGCCCCCACAGCCCGCAGGCCCCGAGCCGCTGCCTGCTGCGCCGCCTGCACGGCCTGTTCCATGTGGCTCTGCATCACAGCCCGCTCCTGTGCTGAGAAAAGCTGCCCGGCCAGGGCACTGGTCACCTGCTTGTCCTCATGGAAGGATGTGGGCCAGTGGGCCCGAGCCTCCTCAAACTGGCCCCTGGTCAGGGGCGGCCGGGCGGGCACGAGCACCAGGAAGGGCTGACCCAGGCCACGGGGATCCACAGCCGGCCGCGGGAGGAGCTCGGCCAATGAGCGTGTGCCCGCAGCCGGGCCTGCCAGGCATAGCAGCATCTCCAGCGTACGCGGGCCGCTGGTGTCACAGCGGGGCCGCACCCGCTTGAGGTGTGGCTGGGCGGGCAGTGGGTGGACGGCTGACACCTCCCTGAGCAGGCGCGAGGTCTGGCGCGCGTCGAGCACCGGCGCGGCATAGGCTGGCACCAGCTCCACGGCCCCGGACTGCTGCTCAGACAGGACTGGGAGGGCTTGCCACGGTGCCGGCGCTCGCTGCGGGCTCCTGGCCTCCTTGGGCCCTTGCTGCTCTGCGGTGGGCTCCATCCTCGCGAGGCTCTGACTGTGGGAGACAGATTGGAGCACAGCATCATCGGTCAGCCGCAGAGGCGTGGGTGAGCCGGGGAGTCCACGAAGCGTGTGCTGCACGAGGCTGAACCAGCCGAATCTGCAGGCTCATCCAGGAGATCCAGCCCAGTGACCTGCATCCCTGGTCACGCTGACTCACGTCCTACTGACTCCTGGTTTGCACAGTTTAAAGTGCCACTGGTTTTGTAAAATTGATATATAACTCATATACCATAATATACATCATCTTACAGGATACAATTAATTCTCTGGCTTTTAGTATGTTTGGAGCTGTGCAACCATCACTGCTATCAAGCTCTAGAACGTTCTCATCATGCCCCTCCCTCACCCCACACACACATCAACCCCCAGCAACATCTCCAGAAGTCAGAGATTGGAAGCACAAGCATCTGACGTGCCGTGACTGGTTTCAAGATGGAGGCGCCACATGGCCAGGAACTAGAGCAACCCCCTGCTGATGGCCAGCAAGGCTTCAGGTCAAGGAACTGACTCTGCCAACAACCTGCATGTGTTGCGAACCAGTCTCTCCCGAGTCGAGCCTCCAGGTGGGAATGCAGCCCTGGCTGACATCTGGATCCAGCCTGGTGAGAGACTGAACAGAGGACCAGCCCTGCTATTTCCAGGCACCCAACCTACAGGACTGAGAGCTGACAGCGAACCAGTCTCTCCCGAGTCGAGCCTCCAGGTGGGAATGCAGCCCTGGCTGACATCTGGATCCAGCCTGGTGAGACTCTGAACAGAGGACCAGCCCTGCTATTTCCAGGCACCCAACCTACAGGACTGAGAGCTGACAGATGTCACTTTAGACTGCTAGATTTACAGTAGTTTGCTGCACAGTGACAGGAAATGGACACGCCAGTCTTGGGGGCCATAGGACCACCTCCCAGAACAACATAGCCCAGCACTAATACAGAGCGGCCACCTGCAGGTAGTTTCTGCAGAAGTCTCACCAGCCTGGCCTGCAGAAGGCTGGACAGAAAGAAGACTGTGTGGGCTGGCCGGTTAGCTCAGTTGGTTAGAGAGTGGTGTCAATAACACCAAGGTCAAGGGTTCAGATCCCTATACCAGCCAGCTGCCAGAAAAAGCAAAAATAAAATAAAGTAAAATAAATAAGGCAGACCACAGGAGAAAGTCCTGGAGCACAGCCCTCGCTGATGGGCCAGCTTCCTGTCCGCTGGACAAGGTCTCTGCAGCCCTAGTGGACTCTGGCTGTCTAGTGGGGCCTGAGCCCAAGCCTCCCCCACCTCCTCCAAGGTCACAGCAGACACCCTGAAGGAAACGGGGCTGCGTGAGGGGGCCCAGGCTTGAGCGCACCTCTGTGGGCTAGCCTGGGAACCAGCATCACTCCATCTGGGCCTCCTGCTAACGCCTCCTGCCTGCAGGGTGTTGTGCCAAGTGCTCTCCCCTGAAACCTCACAGACTGACGTGCCAGCCCCGTGATCATCCCCACTGTACTGGTGAGGAAAGTATGGCTGCGGGAGTCCCTCCACTGGAGAGGAGCAGGGCTGGCCAGGGCCCCCTGGCTCTTGGCCCTCAGAGCAAACCCCTGACACCTCCCCTCCAAGAGCAAGAGGAGAGCCCACCCTTAGGGGGCACAGACAGCAAGTGAGGGGAGGTGGGCACCTGCTGGGGACAGTAAGTCTGTGGAGGAACAGGTAGCGCCACAGTGTGGGAGGAGGGACTTCACGCACAGGGACACGGTGCTCCCCCCCACCTCCCCAGCCCAAGTCTGCCCCAGCCACCTTGCCCACCACATCCCCTGTGGAGGCCATGCCAGCACTAAGTCCAGCCCAGCCTGGCATCTGAGGCTCACCCATAACACACCCCAGCATCTCAGCCTGACCCCAATTAGGTGGAACCTGAGGAAGAGATGGCCGCAGTGCTGGGGACAGCTGCACAGCCACCCAGCCACCCCCATACCATGAAGAACAGAGCTTGCACCACAGGCTCTGTTTCTGCAAATGATGGACGTCCTCCCAGCAAATGACTGAGCCTGGAGGTGGTCTTGGGATCCCCGACACACACACTGTCCATGTGACATGAAGATATTGCCCCCGTTCATAAAGGAGCTGGCGTGGCACAGGGAGACTGAGACAGTCAGTCACTGCTGGGCCTGGGTCCAGAACAGCGCTCGGGCAAAGACCCTCCAGACAGACAGAGACACAGACTGAGCACCGTCAGGGCCCAGGGAGGAGAAGCCTTCCCCAACGGGCTCAAAGCCAACTCACAAAGGAAACATCCTTAGGGCCACCACTCTCGGGGGTATCTTAAGCTGAAAGAGATCGGCCCAGTGACACCAGCAGTGGGGAAAGGCGAGAGATGAGAGAGGGGGATAAAGGAATCAGCATGGAAATACAACAGACCGAGGTGGCCCCACATGAGCCCAAGCCCGTGCTCCTCTGTGTCCTTACTGCCCTGTTCGTCCAGAAGTGGGAACAAGAAATGATGCAGTCGAGACAACACGGCAGTGGGGACACTTCCCACAGTGACGGACACCAGAGCCTCAGCCAGGGGAAGAAACTCCCACTGACTGAGGCCCACAAGCTGACCCTTGGCTGGAAACCCCATCACCTCCACGGCACAAACCAGGGGCTGGCAAACTGCAGCCAGAGAGCGGGCCTCCTGCAGCCAGTTCCTTTATGACTCAGTCAACGTTTCCTGGGGGTCTCTGTCGGCCGGGTGAGGACTCGGCGGCAGGAGTTGGTGGAGGAGAGATGGACGCTAAGCACAGAGAACACTCAAGGGAATAACTCCAAGTGCAGAGTGTCAGTGCTGCTATGGACTGAAAGCCTGCGTCCCCCCAAATTCATGCTCAACTCCTAACTCCCAAGGTGACAGGCCTAGGATGGGAAGCCTTTGGGAGATGAGGTAATGGGGTGGAGCCCTCCTGAATGGGATCAGTGGGTTTATGAAAGGGACCCCAGAGAGCCGCCTCACCCCTTCCACCACGTGAGGACACAGCGAGAAGGCGCCGTCTATGAACCCGGAAGCCCTCACCAGACACAGACTCT
>NW_007728401.1:91741-101784 GCF_000696425.1 Galeopterus variegatus
AGCCTTTGGGAGATGAGGTAATGGGGTGGAGCCCTCCTGAATGGGATCAGTGGGTTTATGAAAGGGACCCCAGAGAGCCGCCTCACCCCTTCCACCACGTGAGGACACAGCGAGAAGGCGCCGTCTATGAACCCGGAAGCCCTCACCAGACACAGACTCTGCCATGCCTTGATCTTGGACTTCCAGTCTCCAGAACTGTGACAAATAAATGTCCCCTGCTTCTAAGCCACCCAGCCTATGGTATTTTGTTCAGCAGCCTGACTGGACTAAGACGTGGGTATCCAAGGAGACTCCCCTAGGAAGATTCACACTTCTTGCTGGACAAATAAATGTCCCCTGCTTCTAAGCCACCCAGCCTATGGTATTTTGTTCAGCAGCCTGAATGGACTAAGACGTGGGTATCCAAGGAGACTCCCCTAGGAAGATTCACACTTCTTGCTGTTACACGTAAATCATATTTTTTCTTTTCATCACACAACTGATGATAGGGACAATTTAGGAAAAAACAGAAAAACTGCACATTATGTGAAAGTAATGGGATGAACTGTTCTGCTCTGTTCAGTTCGGCAGCCACCGCCCAGGGTGGCTACAGACAGCTGAGCTGTGGCTGCTCTGACCCGAGAGGTGCCGTGAGCCTCAATCTACCCTGGATTCTGGAGACTTCACATGAAAGGAAGAACGTCAACCATCTCATTGGTGTTTCTTTGCATTGATCACAGGGCTGGCTGGTTAGCTCAGTTGGTTAGAGCATGGTGCTGATAACACCGAGGCCCAGGGTTCAATCCCTGTACCGGCCAGCCGCCAAAAAAACAACCACCAAACAGAAAGATTAATTCCAACCTGTCTCTTAGTACTTTTTAAAAAAGTGGCTCTTAAGCAGCTTATTACCTGTGCAACTCATATTATATTTCTACCAGACAGTGCTGCCCTAGATGACATTAGAGATAAACTACTGATAGTCTTAAAATGATTTCAAATGATGTGAAACTCCACTGCCCACCCAGATCATCCCATCCCTGCAGGAGTCTTGGTATAGATGACCCTTGCCCCCCAGCCAGAGTCAGGATGGGTCCCCCATGGACAGGATGTGTTTAAGCCATTTCACAACTGTGTGCTTTACTCTTTGTCACACGCAGCCAGGGGTGCCCCATAGGATGGGTAATCAAAGCGCCAGGCTCCTCAGATGGCAAACTAGGGGACCCTGACTGGGACAATGTGTCCTAAGCTTAAAACACGAGTCTGGCAAAGGTACAGAGCTAAAGGTGCTGTTGGGAGCGCTAAGAGTGAAAATGTGCAGGTGACACCTAGTGTCCCTCAAGCACCTGGTGCCACCACAGATGCTGCTGCTTCAGGCTCATTGACAGGCAGGGACTACGGTGGCCAACTTGCTGGATCCTCCCGCCGTGCACAACACGCCCAGGACCCCATGGCCCACATAGCCCATCTGGGCCACAAAAGCTCCACTGTCCCATGGGCAAAAGACAAACACAGCCCCCTTTGTCCCTTCAAGAGTACAACCTCTGTCTGATGAAAAACAAAACAAGTGCACAAAAAGGAGGCTGCCATCGGGACACCGCAGCCTGGGCCCGCCAACCCCTAGGGAGCGTGGTTAAAACATCATGGGATGTTTGCAAGGACAGGGCAGAATGGCCCTTTACGTTCATTCTGGTACTGCCCATGGTGGTCACCGCTCACTGTCCAGGGGAGGACCAGCTCCACTTGAGAGCAGCTCCTCCCCCACCCACTGTGGCCAGTGGAGAGTGTGGCTGAACCGTGAGATGGGACTGACAGCAATTCCCCCCAGCAGCTTAGGACCACCTGCCCCTTTCTATGGTGGGCTTCTGCCACTCCCTTCACAGCACCCATCCAGAAAACAGGCAAGTACTAGAACTCCTCAGGCCACTGGAGAGCCACATCCACCCCAGATGGGCTGTGGAACTGGGGTCCTTGCAGGAGCGGACACACATGGCCCTGGCCCTGCCCTAGAGGCTGTTAAAGCAGATTGGACACTTCCTGGCTGAGACCTCAGGCACCAGTCCTAACTCCTCCCTGCTGCAGCTTCCACCCCTGTGAAATGGGAAATCAAGCAGGGTTATCAGGAGCAGGAAGTGAGAAAACGCAAGAGGAGCCCTGTACCGTCTTGGGAAGCAGCAACGCTCCACAAATGAGCCCACACCTCCTCCAAAAACAAAGTGGCACGACCCGTGCGTTTTGCCCTGGGGACAGTGGAGCTTTTGTGGCCCAGACTGGCCACGTGGGCCATGTGGTCTTGGGCGTGTTGTGCACGGCCAAAGGATCCAGCAATCTGGTGCTAGCAGAGTCCAGGAGGCAGTTACCCACAGCCAGGCCTGGAACGCGGGTGAAACGGGAAGGAATCCCGACCAGAAGGAACAGCCAACACCTAGTCTCAGCACGGGCCCAGAGTCTGGGTGGGCGCTTGGTTCTCATGGGGTTTCCAGGACTGGGCCTCGCTGAACGGAGAGGGGGCCCGGAATCTGCATTTGTAACGAGCTCCCCAACGAGGAGAGTCACCAGATGAAATGCAGACCAGGAACAAACACAGGCCACTCGGTTGAATGTGAATTTCAAGTACGCTAATAACCTTTTCAGTATAAGTGTATCCCACGCTTATACTAGAAAAAGAAAAAAGGAGGCACTGCTTCAACATTACTCGAATTTAACGGGGATTTTATTCGCTGAGCCTGGCTACCCTCCAAGGGGGCCTTCTCTGCACGAAAGCTGGAGAACCTCGGCCCGTGGCGGGGGTGGGGTGTGGGAGAGAACCGGGGTCCAGCTTATAAAGAGGCCTTTAAAACCCACCCTTCCAACAACTCCTAGGAATGGTGGTCAACTTCTAGCTGGATGAAAAGACTGCGGACCTTCACATAAACGCAGACGCGAGGTGTGGAGGAGGACGCCAGCGGGGATGCAGACCCGACGCAGGGGACTGGCTGCGAAGACCCGTGGCTGGGTTCACCGGAAGCAGCTGGGGCGCACGGGGTCGCCGGCCTGGGCCGCAGGGGCGCGCGCACGCGCAGAAAGGCGACGGGCCGACGAGCGGGGTCCGAGGCCCGGCCGAGCCCGCGCGCAAGCGCACTCGCGCGGCCTCCAGGTGCCCCCCGCCTACGCCTACCTAAGGTGCGCGCGAGCCTGGCCCGGAACCCCCTTCCTGGTCCCTGCGCGGCCGTCACCTCCCCAACCGCCAAGACCCCCAGTCTCTGCCCCCGCGCCCCCTCCGCGGGAGCCCGGGAGACCCTGAGACGCGTTGCCGCGCGCCTACCTGAAGGAGACGGGCACGAGCGCCGCGCTTCGCCAAGTCTTAGCAACCGCCCCGCCCCGCCTGCGCCGCGGGGCACGATGGGAGCGTAGTTCCAGGGGCGGGGCGGCGCGCTGCCAAGGCGGAGCCAGGACTACAATCCCCACAACGCCCCGCGCGCGGCCCCCTGGCTTCGCTCCTCTCCCGAATTACGTGCACGTGACCCATTGGAGGGCGGGGGCCCTGAGCGAGCTCAGGGTTGACGGTTCGAGACCCGTCAGGTGGCCGAAGAAAATTAGGATCCTGGGCCGGCCCGTGGCTCACTCGGTAGAGTGCGGTGCTGATAACACCAAGGCCACGGGTTCGGATCCTATATAGGGATGGCCGGTTTGCTCACTGGCTGAGCGTGGTGCTGACAACACCAGGCCAAGGGTTGAGATCCCCTTACCGGTCATCCTTTTAAAAAAAAAAAAAAAGAAAAAAGAAAATTAGGATCCTGAAGGACCTTTGGGAAATCAGCAAAGGCGGGTGACTGAGGAGGCAGAGGGGGGACCTGACACCCGCCTGCACCTGCTCCATGACCTCGGTCCCCAGAGACCTAGCTGAGACCAGGTTCCAGTTCTGCCCTGAGGTGATTACGGTCGTCTGCATGCCTCAGTTTTCCCATCTGTACAGTAAGCGAAGGGGACCTCTTGCAAAACACGCAAATTTTTTTTTCCTTTTTTTTTTTTTTTGTCTTTTTTCGTGTCCGGCAACGGATCGCAACCCTCGGTGTCGCGCCCGCACCTCGCTCAGCCAGTGAGCGGAAACCAGTCTGTATGTGGGATCCGAACCCTCGGCGGGAGGGACGCCTTGTTATGCAGACAAAAGGTCTCTCAGGTGATAAAAGTTGTCTCTGATTAGCTGTCTTCCTGCTGCAGATACCGTTACTGATGAAAATTCCCTTTATAAAGGTAAATTTCCTTTATGACATGAGAAATTTATACTTTCTTTAAAGCAGTTGAGGGGGTGGTAAAGAGCTTTTTCTCCATTGGCTGGTTCTCCATTTCCTTTAGCTCAAAATAATCAATATGCTAAAGTGGCATATTCTGGAGTGACGTGTTCTGAATCCTTTCACCTTTTTTTGTTTTGTTTCTTTGGGGTCTTCTGTTTTGCTTTTTATTTTATTTTATTTTTATTTTTTAAAAGATGACCGGTAAGGGGATCTCAACCCTTGGCTTGGTGTTGTCAGCACCACGCTCAGCCAGTGAGCAAGCCGGCCATCCCTATATGGGATCCGAACCTGTGGCCTTGGTGTTATCAGCACCGCACTCTACCGAGTGAGCCACGGGCCGGCCCTTCTGTTTTGCTTTGTTTGGGGGTTTAAGCTAGTTTAAGTCATGATTTCAGTTCTTTGTAAACAAATAGCCTCTATTGGTGAGGTCTCTTTTTCGTCGACATTGCTTATTATCCCGTATCTTTCAAAAGTAAGATGAACCTCAAGACTCAAAGCAGGGGCTGGCTGGTCAGCTCAGTTGGTTAGAGCCCAGTATTATAAGACCAAGGTCAAGGGTTCGAATCCGGATACCGACCAGCCGCTGCAAACAAAAACAAAAACCAGACTCAGAGCAACAGGCAAGTGTCCAGTTCCAAATGGCTGCAAAATCATGAAATCGGTTCCCTAATTGTCAGCTTAGGGGTAGCAGAGAACACCTTGGAGTCAGTCTGAAGCCTGGGTCAACCGCTGCTGAGTTGGGTCAATACAAACTCTCCTGCCTCCAACAGCAGCCAAGAATTGAGTCCAGGGGAGGAGGCGGCTTCACCCCAAGGACCTCTCCCTGTCTCCATGGAGCCAGGGCAGAAATCAACTCTCTTGGTGCCAAGTTATGTGGCTTTTGTCTGTTGATTCATTATCGCTTGACTTTTTGAGGTTGCTCCGGACAGATTTATGGGTCCTGGTGTTTCCCACTTCTGTGTCAATCCTCAGACAAGGGTATTCCCAGAAACAGGATGGGGGAACTTCCTGCAAGTGCTCAGGGAAGGCGGATTAAAGTCCAAGTAGAGCTTGACAAAAAGGGGAAAGTTGTCGTCTCCTTTGTTCCAGAGGATATAGGACACTTTACTGCCCCCAGCAGGTCTGTCAATAAATGAATCCCTGGCTACCTCCCCAGACTGAGGGCTCCATAATCATACCCCAACCCCACCCTCACCCCCACCCCTGCCCACACACACACAAAGTCACCAACCATCTGTCAGTCTCCCCAGAGGGAAAACATTTATTTCTGAAAAGCAAACTTGAGCTTCCCAAACCTCTAAAATTCCACCTCTTGCCCACAGCCCTTTAACTATTAGTTTGGCACACAATCATAACCCACCTGGTTATCTCTGTGCCCAGGTCCCAGAGGCTGAGGCTAATGACAGTAATGAATAATGGTTAATATCTGAGTGCCTGTTTGGAACCAGGCATTGTTCTAAACCTTTCATCTTATCTCCCTTAATCTTGACAACTCTGTACGGTAGTGCTGATATCCCCATTTTAAAGATGAGGAAACAGACATACAATCTCCTGACCACCCACTCTCTCTATCCCCTGCCCTTTTGATTACGTTACATTTACACTTGGGTTTATGTTTCTGCCTCCTGCACTAGGTCACAAACACTCCAGGGCAGAATTTGGGTCTGTGCAGGTCTCTGCTGTGCCCTACTCTAGCTTAGGCAAAAACAGGGTCTTGCCCAGCGAGGGCAGACTGTAAATATTTGTCCCTGAGTGCTGCAGCCTTGGAATAACAGCTTCACCTGCCACAGGGCTGGAAATGCACCCCACCAGCCAGTCCCAAGGGATTCTCTCCCAAGCCCTGGCCAGGTGAGACTGGGGTATTGGAGAGAGCCCAGTCAAAAGTAATTTCTATTGTCTCCTGGCCCACCCCTTTTTTTAATTGTCATGGAGGGGCGTCTGCTCCAGCTGAGGTGGATGTTCTGTTTGCCGCGGCATCCCCACTGGCATGTCCAGAAGGGGAGCTCCGTGCATGTGCAAAGAGGTGTTACTGTTGTCAGTGTTTCAACAAGACGAATGGGGTCACCCACATCTGCCCTGGGGAGCCCCACAACAGCCTCCTGGACCCTCCAAGGATCAAGCGGGCGTTGTCGCCACCTGCTGACCAAAGGCAGCCTCGCCCGAGTCCTGGGGCTTCAGGAGGGACAGTGGAAGCAGCTGCGGTTATTCCGGCACCTCCCAGACATTTGCACCCGCCACTGCCTGGCTCCTCACACAGACCCTGCCACAGAGAACGACCCCACCCCAAGTGTCAGCAGTGCCAAAGTTAAAAAGCCCTGGACTAATTATCTGAGCGACAAAGATTGAACTAGGCCTCTGCTCTCAGCAGACACCGGAATAAACTCCCGATGGGGCATATGGTACAAACCAGGTGACCCCAGCTTCTGGGACTCATCCCCTCACTCCCTCCCCACTCACTGTGTGGATTTAAATGCATGCAGCCTCCTAGGACCTCAGTAGGGCAGGTGATTATGGGATGCAGAGTCTCTCAAGGGTCAGTGGAGTCCCCTAGCCCAGGGAATATCATCAGGGGAAACACTGGGCGATGTCTGGGGACATGTGTGGTTGCCACAACTGGGGGCTGCTCCTGGCATGGAGTAGGTGGAGGCCGGGGGAGCTGCTCAGCACCTGCAGTGCCCAGGATGTCCCATCACAGAGGATGACCCAGCCCCAGTGTCCACAGTGCTGAGGGGGAGAGACCAGAAATAATTGACTTCATCCAGGCAACACTTTGTTTGATTTAAAAAATAATAATTGGGCCGAGCCCGTGGCCCACTCGGGAGAGTGCGGCTCTGGGAGCTCAGCGGCGCTCCCGCCGCGGGTTCGGATCCTATATAGGGATGACCCGTGCGCTCACAGCGCTCACTGGCTGAGTGCGGTGCGGCCGGTCTCAAAAAGGACAAAAAAAAAAATTTAAAAAAAAAATCTCACAGCGCTCACTGGCTGAGTGCGGTGCGGCCGGTCTCAAAAAGGACAAAAAAAAAAATTAAAAAAAAAAATAATAATAATTGACTTTGATCCCTGCTCACACTTCTCGGTCACATCTGTCCCAGGTGGGAAGAGGTGTCGTGTCGCGCTGTGGTTTTGATCTGCATTTCCCCGATGGCTGAAAGTGTGGAGAAGATTGTTATCAGATGCCGGCCGTGTGCCAGGCCCCTTCCCGGGCCCTGAGCATGGAGCTCTGGACAACAGACTTGGTCCCTGGTCCAGGAGAGTTCATGACCAGAGGTATGAGACAGATAAAAAACCAAGTGAGAAAAACACACAGATGAGATGGCTTCAGATGGAGTGAGTGCTCTCCAGGGAGTTGAAAGTGGGTGGGCATCGCCATAGAGACCCCGTGGCTACGTCACAGAGGGTGGTCAGGAAGCCGTCTCTGGAGAGGTGACGTTTGCCCCGAGCCCGGCATGATGAGCGGTGGTTGTGGGAAGAGCATCCCAGGCACGTGAAACAGCAGATGCGAAGACCCTGAGGCTGGACCCGGCCCGGCAAGTTCAAAGTCAGGAGGACTCCAAGGGTTGAAGTTCGCTGGACAAGGGGAATTGTGCAGGAGTTGAAGCCTGAGAGCTCGGCTGCGCCCAGACCCCAAGGGTTCTGTGGACCTCGGGGGAACTTGGGGTTTATATTAAGTGTCTTGAGAAGTCACTGGAGGTGCAAAGTGGGAGGGCGTGTGTGTAACATTACCCAATTTCTGTTTTTTTTTTTTTGTCTTTTGTCTTTTTCCGTGTCCGGCAACGGGATCGCAACCCTCGGTGCTGCCCCCGCGCCTCGCTCAGCCAGTGAGCGGGAACCGGTCTGCATGTGGGATCCGAACCCTCGGGCGGGAGCACCACCGCGCTTCCCAAGCGGTGCACTTATCCAGTGCGCCACCGGGCCGGCCCCCCCAATTTCTGTTTTTTAAGAAAGGCAAATACTTCTGTTTTCTTTTTTTATTCAAAAATTTAAGACCAAAAAAACCCAACTAACCATAAAATAAAAGATTGATATATTGTGCCCAAAAGAATTGAAAGCAGGGACTCAAATAGATACTTATAGACATGCGTGTTGACAGCAGCATTATTTTTGTTTGGTTTTGGTTTTTGGCCGCTGGCCGGTACAGGGATCAAACCATGGACCTTGGTGTTATAAGCCCCAAGTCTAACCAACAGAGCAAACCAGCCAGCCCCACAGCAGCAATATTTACAACAGCCAAAAGGTGGAACCAACCCACGTGGCCACTGACCCATGAGTGGATAAACGTCCCTGTCCACTGTGTGGCCCATCCACATGGTGGAATAACACCTGACCATGAACAGGAACGAAGCTCTGACACACGCCACCACGTGGATGGACCTTGAACACATCACGCTCAGTGACAGATGCCAGACACGAAAGACCACATAGTATGTGATTCCATTTATATGAAACGTCCAGAACAGGCCAATCCACAGAGACAGAAAGTGGATTCTGGTTGCTGGGAGCTGGTAGGAGAATTGGAGACATTGTTTAATGGTTACAGAGTTTCTGTTTGAGATGATGAAAAAATTCTGGAAATGGTTGTTTGCACAGCACTGTGAATGTACTTAATGCCACTAAATTGTACACTCAAGAGGGGTTAAATGGTGACTTTTATGTTACACATGTTTTACCAAAACTTTAAGATTGATATATTCAATTTCATCAAAATTCAATCTCCTGTTCCATGAACAGACATTATGAAGAGAGTTAAAGGCATCTAGCTGGTTAGCTCAGTGAGGTAGAGCATGGGGCTGATAACACCAGTATCTGGGGATTGATTCCTGCACCAGCCAACAAAAGCAGCAACAAAAAAAAAAAAAGAGAGAGAGAACTAAAGAGAAGTCAGGGACTGGGAGAAGATATTCACAATACATATATTTGACAAAGGACTCATATTCCAGAACATAGAAAGAACTAAATATCAATAAGAAAATGGTGAATGATCAGGGGCCGGCCTGTGGCTCACTCGGTAGAGTGCGGTGCTGATAACACCAAGGCCACGGGATCCCATATAGGGATGGCCGGTTCGCTCACTGGGTGAGCGTGGTGCTGACAACACCAAGCCAAGGGTTAAGATCCCCTTACCGGTCGTCTTTAAAAAAAAAAAAAAAGGAGAAAATGATGAATGACCTAGTTTCAAAATGGGCAAAAATATTGAATAGACACTTCAGAACAGAAGATTTCAAATGGCCAAGAAGTGTGGTTAAAGACGCTCAGCACCGCTAGTCAACAGAGAAACGCAGGCTAACACCACTGCCTGCCGAGGGGAAGGGCGAACAGTAAAAAGGCTGGCGGTACTGAGGGCTCCCACAGGTATGGCCAACAGGAACCGTCGCATGTGGCTGGCGGGAATGCAAAATGGTACAGCCACTTTGGAAAACCACTCAGCAGTTTCAACATGTGTTTGGGACAGAATTGTGTTTCCACCCTGGCAAAATTTATACGTTGAAGCCCTAACCCCCAGGACCTCAGAATATGACTGTATTTGGAGACAGGGTTTTTAAAGAGGTGATTAAATTAAAATGAAGTCATTAGGGTGGGCCTTGATGCAAACTGACTGCTGTCTTTATAAGAAGAGGAGACTGGAGGGCCGGCCCGTGGCTCACTCGGGAGAGTGCGGTGCTGATAACACCAAGGCCACGGGTTTGGATCCCTATGTAGGGATGGCCGGTTCGCTCACTTGGGAGAGCGTGGTGCTGACAACACCAAGCCAAGGGTTAAGATCCCCTTACCGGTCATCTTAAAAAAAAAAAAAAA